>NC_091470.1:193101005-193319589 GCF_036971445.1 Narcine bancroftii | reverse complement strand
TGAACCCTTCTCCATTAACAATGGCGTGAAGCAAGGCTGTGTTCTCGCACCAACCCTCTTTTCAATCTTCTTCAGCATGATGCTGAACCAAGCCATGAAAGACCCCAACAATGAAGACGCTGTTTACATCCGGTACCGCACGGATGGCAGTCTCTTCAATCTAAGGCGCCTGCAAGCTCACACCAAGACACAAGAGAAACTTGTCCGTGAACTACTCTTTGCAGATGATGCCGCTTTAGTTGCCCATTCAGAGCCAGCTCTTCAGCGCTTGACGTCCTGCTTTGCGGAAACTGCCAAAATGTTTGGCCTGGAAGTCAGCCTGAAGAAAACTGAGGTCCTCCATCAGCCAGCTCCCCACCATGACTACCAGCCCCCCCACATCTCCATCGGGCACACAAAACTCAAAACGGTCAACCAGTTTACCTATCTCGGCTGCACCATTTCATCAGATGCAAGGATCGACAATGAGATAGACAACAGACTCGCCAAGGCAAATAGCGCCTTTGGAAGACTACACAAAAGAGTCTGGAAAAACAACCAACTGAAAAACCTCACAAAGATAAGCGTATACAGAGCCGTTGTCATACCCACACTCCTGTTCGGCTCCGAATCATGGGTCCTCTACCGGCACCACCTACGGCTCCTAGAACGCTTCCACCAGCGTTGTCTCCGCTCCATCCTCAACATCCATTGGAGCGCTCACACCCCTAACGTCGAGGTACTCGAGATGGCAGAGGTCGACAGCATCGAGTCCACGCTGCTGAAGATCCAGCTGCGCTGGATGGGTCACGTCTCCAGAATGGAGGACCATCGCCTTCCCAAGATCGTATTATATGGCGAGCTCTCCACTGGCCACCGTGACAGAGGTGCACCAAAGAAAAGGTACAAGGACTGCCTAAAGAAATCTCTTGGTGCCTGCCACATTGACCACCGCCAGTGGGCTGATAACGCCTCAAACCGTGCATCTTGGCGCCTCACAGTTTGGCGGGCAGCAGCCTCCTTTGAAGAAGACCGCAGAGCCCACCTCACTGACAAAAGGCAAAGGAGGAAAAACCCAACACCCAACCCGAACCAACCAATTTTCCCTTGCAACCGCTGCAATCGTGTCTGCCTGTCCCGCATCGGACTGGTCAGCCACAAACGAGCCTGCAGCTGACGTGGACTTTTTACCCCCTCCATAAATCTTCGTCCGCGAAGCCAAGCCAAAGAGAGGCAATGGAGGAACACTCTGTCCACCCACAGCAAGCATCGACTCATAGTTTAAACATGCAGTTGTACATGCATTGTTCACCTTGACAAGGAGAAATCCTGATATTTTAACTCATTCAGAGCCACCTGTGTGATAATGATACTAACTGATGGAACTGGTCTCCACTGGTGGGTTGGGTAGGGGAAGACACTGTTAGTGTAGTGGTTAGGGCAACGCCATTACAGCGGCATCAAATGGGACTGGGGTTTGAATCCCGCACTGTAAGGAATTTGTACATTCTCCCTGTATCTGCCTGGTTTTCCCCGGGGGCTCCAGTTTCCTCCCACCATTCGAAACATACTGGGGCTTGTAGATTAATTGGATGTAAATTGGGCAGCATGGGCACATGGGATGGAAGGGTCTGTTACCATGTTGTATATCTAAATTTAATTACAGAAATAACCTTAGAATGACATTAGAACCACAGAAACAGACCCCTTCGGCCCCTTTAGTTCATGCCAAACTATAATTCTGCCTCATCCCACTGACCTGCACCTAGTCCATAGCCCTCCATACCCCTCCCATCAATGTACCCATCCAAATTCTTCTTAAATGGTAAAATTGAGCCCGCATTCACCACTTCAGCTCGTTCCACACTCTCACCAAGTTCCCCCTTATGTTTCCTTTAAACTTTTCCCCTTTCACCCATCACCCTCAATGGATAAAACCTGCCTACATTTACTCTGTCTATCCCCCTCATAATTTTAAATACCTCTATCAAATCTCTCCTCGTTCTTCTATGCTCTATCTTTCCTGTAGTTTGGTGTCCAAAACTGCAAAGAATTCTCCAATTTGGTCTCACCAATTTCTTATACAACTTTACCATCACTTCCCATCTCCTGGACTCAGTATTCTAGATTTATGATATTCACTGATCAGCAAACAGATCGAGAGACCTGTTTTTAAACTGAAGTACAGAGGACTGCAATTCCCCTCTTCCCTTTCCTCCCTACTGCCACCACCACCACCCGACCCCCAAACCTTTTTAATTCAGGTGCCTTTGTTGACATACAGCATGATAATAGGTCCTTCCAGTAAGTGGTAATTCTACCTGGGCCATAGGAAAAAAGAATCTCAGAGTTGCACGCAGGTACAATGACAATAAATCTGCATCAGCAATGCATAGGAAGGGTAACCAACATGCCTGCTTCAGCACCCCCTCCAAAAGGGCCAGGCCCCAAAACGTTGGAGCGCTTCACTTCCTATAGATGCTGCGTGACCTGCTGAGTTCCTCCTGTTCCTCGGTGTCCCATACTCAACCCCAGCCGAAAACTCTCAGTGAGTGCAGCAGTGAGTACAGGAGTGAAACACAAAGGTCTGCACCTGCTGACATTGTAGTAAAAACACTCAGCAGCAGCCATAGGAGGTACATTATCAATGTTATGGGCTCAGACAGAACAGGAAACTGGAGAAACAGTTACCACTTTAGGGCCTGAGATGCTTTGCAAGGTCATGGGGAGGGGGAAATAAAAATCTTCATTTTTAAGTTGCAGAGAAGGAGGATGCCTTATCACAGAGACATTCTTGCTGTCATCGTCACTCCTCCCACACTTTCTCTGAAACTTCCACTCCTTTCCTTCCCTAATCCCACGAAAGGTCTCAAAATTGAATGTTTAACTGTTTTTTTCCCTCTCTGCCGACACTGCTCGAGCATTTCCAGTATTTTCAATTTTTTTTTTGTTTTTTAAACGATTTTCTCAATCAGCGAGGTCGGTTCATTCACCTCCCCCCTATGAGAGCTTCTTGCTTGCAAACCAGCTATCATTTTACCACTCCGACTCCATTACAAATCTACTCGGGGATGCCCAAAGACTGGTCTGGAAAAAAGGGGAAAGAGGTGTCGGGGTCACAAGACTCGCGCCACAGGTTCAGGAGCAGCTGCTCCCCCTCCACCATCAGACTCCTCAACGACAAACTCCATCAGGGCCTCCTTTACGGACTCCTACTCTGCACTTTATTAATTATGGAATATTTATTTTCCGTTTTGCACAGTTTGTTTGCACTTGCTTCTTGTTTACGTTTCTCTCTTGTACACGTGTCTTTTCTCGTCTAGTTTTTTTTTTCCCGCACGACCGATAACATTGGATTTTGCTTCCTAAACACAATTGAGTGTATTTTATGGTTTGTGGGCTGCAGATCATGAAAATCACCTTAAAAATTTCCTATCACGAATTTTTTTTAAAAAAAAATCCTTTCCTGTCATATTTTAAGTCTACTAGTATATTGCCCACAGAGCAAGCTGCTTTGGTCAGTCCAAGCATGCTTGGGCATGCACTTAGTGCAGGTGCTAACCAAATGTTGTCTTAGGCCTGGGCTTGCTTGGAAGGCATTTAAAGGCTGTTGAGAATGTTCTTGGCAACTACAGAGCACCAAACTATATCCAGCGGACTGACAAGTAAAAAGTGTCGTTGAAAATTCATTCTCTGCATTTGCGCTTGGACGTCTTCCCTGCTGATCTTGGTGTCGTCACTGACGAACAGGGTGAAAGATTTCACCAGGACATTGCGACTGTGGAAAAGTGGCATCATGGCAACTGGAATCCATCAACACCGGCCAATTATTGTCGGACACTGACACGAGAGGCATCAGATGCTGAGTACAAATGCAAATCAGCAGCAAAACATTTTTAGGTCAGTTGAACTGACGCAAAGTGTCAGCGTCATTATGTAATTAAACATGGTAAATTCAATAAAAGCTAATTGAATGTTTCTCCAACTTGCTACGTGATATAGCAAATCTGAAATTATCTTTGTGTTCAGATTGAAGTTGCCCATTATAATCCCCAATAATTTTTCAGGAAGCAAATCTTTTGGGGGGTGGGGGGGGGGGGGGGCGAAGAAATCTCCAGTGCAAGTAGAAATTCTGCCTGGCCTTCAGGAAAAAGAAATCTTAGGGTTGTACGTGATGTCATAAATGTTCTCTGACAAATCTGAACATGGAAATTCTTTCTTAATCCAAATTCCCACTCAATTGTGTCCAGCAAGAAACAGGATGCTTCTCAAGACAGTTACAAATCATCCTTTTAATGCATCCTTGTGAAAGCAAGTTTACTCTCAATGCCTTTAAAGAGATCTTGAAGCTTTCAGCACTGACAGTCTGGGCCGCTGTTACAATGATGAGCGCATACCCACGTACACAGTGTCCTCATGTCAGGGAGAATGTAATCAGTGGCCAGCAGTTATCCACTCTCCCATCTGATAAGGCTTTCCTGGTGAAGGGCAGATGGCGCATCCCACACCCATCACCCCCAACTAAAACTCCAAACTATTTTAAGTAACTGGCAAGGCTTCAGTTTCCCTTGAGGCTATCTCAAGGGAGCAACACCTCACACAAACTGAAAACAGGGCTTTCCAGTGGGCAAAGGCTTCTATGGCAATACCGGAGCTGCTTCAACCAAATAGGACACTACAGCTCAGTACAGGCTCTTTGGCCCTCAATGCTGTGCTGACCCATTTATTCCTATATTAAAAAAAGTAAACCCTACCTCATCTCCCTCTATTTTTCTTCCATCCATGGGCCTGTCCAAGAGTCTCTTAAGTGCCCCTACTGTTCCAACCTCCACCACCATCACTAGCAAGGCATTCCAGGCACCCTCCATTCTGTTAAAAAAAACCTTACCCTTGACGTCTCCCCTAAACTTCCCTCCCTTCACTTTGTTCAGACGTCCTCTGGAGTTTGCTAAACTTGCCCTGGGAAACAGGTGTTGGCCATCCACCTTATCTATGCTTCTCATAATCTTGTCAACCTCCATTAGTTCACCTACCGCAGCCCTTGAACCAGATCCAAGAGGGGAAGGAAGTGGAAAAAATAAATGAAATAAGGGCAGTGTCTCCCAGTGGCATCACTCCCAAGTTTTTGATTTATAATCTAGGCCAACACTCCCGGGGAATCAAGGTTGTAGGTGTCAATGTTTGCTTGTGACATCCATAGGGGTAAAAATGTCATGTACAATAGGAAGTGCATTTACGTGAGGGAGTTTAAAGTTTAAAGATGTGTGGGAAGAGTATTTTGCTTACAAACCAATTGAGGGGTGCCTGGAATGGGCTGAACATGCAGGCAGAATGCAATTCATTCCAGCATAGTGCAGGCCCTTCAGGCTACAACGTTGTGGCGACCCATGTAAACCCACTCTGCAGCATAAACCCGCTCCACAACAATCTAACCCATCCCTCCCTCACACCCGAACACTCTATTTTTCTTACATTCATGTGCCTAAGAGGTGTTTACATTTCACATTTCCCTTTTGTACCAGCCTCCACCACCATCTGCTGCAATGCATTCCAGGCCCCCACCACTCCCTGTGTGTGTTTAAAAAAAAATCCCTAAACTTTCCTCCCTCACATTAAACCGAGGTCATCTGGTATTGGATACGGTCACCCTGAGGAAAAAGTGCTGGCTGCCTACCCTATCCAAGCCCCTCATAATCTTACAGACCTATATTAAGTCACTCCTCACCCTTCCTTGTAATTTTGGGATTTTTCCCCTTGGAGCAAAAGACGAAGAGGTTCCTGTTAGGTTAAAAGGAGGGGCAAAAGGTTTGAGAGAGCCGTGGTTTTCAAGGAATATTGGAAACTTGGTTCGAAGAAAAAGGGAGGCGTACATTAGATATAAGAAGCATGGAGTTAAGGAGATGTTTGAAAGATACATTGAATGTAAGAGGAATCTTAAGAGAGGAATTAGGAAAGCTAAAAGAAGGTACGAGAAAACTACTATGGCAAGCAAGGTGAAAACTAATCCAAAAGAGTTCTACAAATATGTTAATGGTAAGAGGAAAGCTAGAGACGAAATTGGTCCCTTAGAAAATCAGAGTGGAAAACTGTGTGTGGAACCTAGAGAAATGGGGGAGATATTGAACAGTTTCTTTTCTTCGGTATTCACTAAGGAGAAGGATATTGGGAGATGTGGGATAAAAAAAAGCTAATTGGGTAAATATGGGGAATATAGAGATTACAAAAGGTGTAGTTTTAAGGCTTTTGAAGAATATAAAGGTGGATAAGTCTCCGGGACCAGACGGGATCTTCCCCAGGACATTGAGAGAAGTGAAGGAGGAAATAGCAGAGGCTCTGGCGGTAATTTTCCAAATGTCATTAGATATGGGGATAGTGCCGGAGGATTGGCGCATTGCGCATGTGGTTCCGTTATTTAAAAAGGGTTCAAGGAGGAAGCCTGGCAACTATCGGCCTGTAAGTTTGACGTCTGTGGTAGGTAAATTAATGGAGAAAATTCTTAGAGATAGTACTTATAAACATCTGGATAGACAGGGTCTGATCAGGAGCACTCAACATGGATTTGTGGGAGGAAGGTCATGTTTGACCAATCTGATTGAATTTTTTGAAGAGGTGACTAGGAATGTGGATGAGGGTAGCGCAGTGGATGTTGTCTATATGGACTTCAGTAAGGCCTTCGATAAGGTACCACATGGAAGGTTAGTTAGGAAGGTGCAGTCTTTAGGTATAAATTTTGAGATAGTCAAATGGATTGAACATTGGCTGAAAGGGAGAGGCCAGAGAGTGGTAGTGGATAATTGTCTGTCAGGTTGGAGGCCGGTGACCAGTGGTGTGCCTCAAGGATCTGTATTGGGCCCATTGTTGTTCGTACTGGGCTTCTCCTCCAGGAAAAACAAGGGCTGGTTTGACGAAAACAGCCAGGAAATCCAGGAGCTGCTGGCAAAGAAGCGAGCTGCCCACCAGGCTCACCTTACAAAGCCGTCCTGTCCAGAGAAGAAACAAGCCTTCCGTCGCGCATGCAGCCATCTTCAGCGCAAACTCCGGGAGATCCAAAATGAGTGGTGGACTAGCCTCGCCAAACGAACACAGCTCAGCGCGGACATTGGCGACTTCAGGGGTTTCTACGAGGCTCTAAAGGCTGTGTACGGCCCCTCACCCCAAGTCCAAAGCCCGCTGCGCAGCTCAGACGGCAAAGTCCTCCTCAGCGACAAGATCTCCATCCTCAACCGATGGTCAGAACACTTCCAATCTCTTTTCAGTACCAACCGCTCAGTCCAAGATTCCGCCCTGCTCCAGCTCCCTCAACAGCCCCTAAGGCTAGAGCTGGATGAGGTTCCCACCCTGGATGAGACATATAAGGCAATCGAACAACTGAAAAGTGGCAAAGCAGCAGGTATGGATGGAATCCCCCCAGAAGTCTGGAAGGCTGGCGGCAAAACTCTGCATGCCAAACTGCATGAGTTTTTCAAGCTTTGTTGGGACCAAGGTAAACTGCCTCAGGATCTTCGTGATGCCACCATCATCACCCTGTACAAAAACAAAGGCGAGAAATCAGACTGCTCAAACTACAGGGGAATCACGTTGCTCTCCATTGCAGGCAAAATCTTCGCTAGGATTCTACTAAATAGAATAATACCTAGTGTCGCTGAGAATATTCTCCCAGAATCACAGTGCGGCTTTCGCGCTAACAGAGGAACCACTGACATGGTCTTTGCCCTCAGACAGCTCCAAGAAAAGTGTAGAGAACAAAACAAAGGACTCTACATCACCTTTGTTGACCTCACCAAAGCCTTCGACACCGTGAGCAGGAAAGGGCTTTGGCAAATACTAGAGCGCATCGGATGTCCCCCAAAGTTCCTCAACATGATTATCCAACTGCACGAAAACCAACAAGGTCGGGTCAGATACAGCAATGAGCTCTCTGAACCCTTCTCCATTAACAATGGCGTGAAGCAAGGCTGTGTTCTCGCACCAACCCTCTTTTCAATCTTCTTCAGCATGATGCTGAACCAAGCCATGAAAGACCCCAACAATGAAGACGCTGTTTACATCCGGTACCGCACGGATGGCAGTCTCTTCAATCTGAGGCGCCTGCAAGCTCACACCAAGACACAAGAGAAACTTGTCCGTGAACTACTCTTTGCAGATGATGCCGCTTTAGTTGCCCATTCAGAGCCAGCTCTTCAGCGCTTGACGTCCTGCTTTGCGGAAACTGCCAAAATGTTTGGCCTGGAAGTCAGCCTGAAGAAAACTGAGGTCCTCCATCAGCCAGCTCCCCACCATGACTACCAGCCCCCCCACATCTCCATCGGGCACACAAAACTCAAAACGGTCAACCAGTTTACCTATCTCGGCTGCACCATTTCATCAGATGCAAGGATCGACAATGAGATAGACAACAGACTCGCCAAGGCAAATAGCGCCTTTGGAAGACTACACAAAAGAGTCTGGAAAAACAACCAACTGAAAAACCTCACAAAGATAAGCGTATACAGAGCCGTTGTCATACCCACACTCCTGTTCGGCTCCGAATCATGGGTCCTCTACCGGCACCACCTACGGCTCCTAGAACGCTTCCACCAGCGTTGTCTCCGCTCCATCCTCAACATCCATTGGAGCGCTCACACCCCTAACGTCGAGGTACTCGAGATGGCAGAGGTCGACAGCATCGAGTCCACGCTGCTGAAGTTCCAGCTGCGCTGGATGGGTCACGTCTCCAGAATGGAGGACCATCGCCTTCCCAAGATCGTATTATATGGCGAGCTCTCCACTGGCCACCGTGACAGAGGTGCACCAAAGAAAAGGTACAAGGACTGCCTAAAGAAATCTCTTGGTGCCTGCCACATTGACCACCGCCAGTGGGCTGATAACGCCTCAAACCGTGCATCTTGGCGCCTCACAGTTTGGCGGGCAGCAGCCTCCTTTGAAGAAGACCGCAGAGCCCACCTCACTGACAAAAGGCAAAGGAGGAAAAACCCAACACCCAACCCCAACCAACCAATTTTCCCTTGCAACCGCTGCAATCGTGTCTGCCTGTCCCGCATCGGACTGGTCAGCCACAAACGAGCCTGCAGCTGACGTGGACTTTTTACCCCCTCCATAAATCTTCGTCCGCGAAGCCAAGCCAAAGATATACATTAATGATCTAGATGATGGGGTGGTGAATTGGATTAGTAAATATGCAGACGATACTAAGATAGGTGGAATAGTGGATAATGAAGAAGGTTTTCAAGGATTGCAGAGGGATTTGGGCTGCTTAGAAAAGTGGGCTGAAAAATGGCAGATGGAATTTAATGCTGATAAGTGTGAGGTGCTTCATTTTGGTAAGAAGAATCAGAATATTACATATGTGGTAAATGGGAGAGCACTGAGGAATACAGAAGAGCAGAAGATTTAGGAGTGACGGTACATCGTTCCTGAAGGTAGAAACTCACGTGAATAGGGTGGTGAAGAAGGCTTTTAGTATGCTGGCCTTTATCAATCATTGCATGGAATATAGGAGTTGGGAGGTGATGTTGAGACTGTATAAGACGTTGGTGCGGCCTAATTTGGAGTTCTGTGTGCAGTTCTGGTCGCCTAATTATAGGAAGGATATAAACAGAGTGGAGAGAGTGCAGAGAAGGTTTACCAGAATGTTGCCTGGGTTTAAGCATCTGGAGTATGGGGAGAGATTGGACAGATTGGGTCTTTATTCTTTGGAGCGTAGAAGGTTGAGAGGGGATTTGATAGAAGTATTTAAGATTATGAAAGGGATAGACAGAATGGATGTGGATAGACTATTTCCGTTAAGAGGAGGAAGGTTTAAAACAAGAGGACATGAGTTAAGAATTAAGGGGCAGAGGTTTAGAGGTAACATGAGGGGGAACTTCTTTACTCAGAGAGTGGTAGCTGTGTGGAATGATCTTCCGGAGAAATAGTGGCGGCGGAGTCAATTGTATTATTTAAGAAAAGGTTGGACAGGTATATGGATGAGAGGAAGATGGAGGGTTATGGGCATTGTGCAGGGAGGTGGGATTAGAAAGGGGTGTTTGGTTCGGTGCGGACTAGAAGGGCCTAATGGCCTGTTTCCGTGCTGTAATTGTTGTTATGTTATGTTATTTAATCATGTTAGGTGGGCCAGAGCATCCACATTTAAGTAAAAGCCTCGCTTTTTCACCCCAGGCAACACAAATATTTTTTTGGTTTTTTTAGTGTGGTCGGTCGAAGTATGGAACAAAAATTTGACTTCTTCACAGGGACAGGGAGGCCGTAATCTCTGAGCGGGGTCTTGGGCCCAAATGGTTGAGAATGGCTGGTTGACCGCAATATTTAGAATCTCCAACAACTCCCTAAATTCCCTGCAACAGCACTTACATCTCTATTAGCCAAGTGTCTAATCAAGTTACACTGGAAGTCTGACAGGGTTCCCTCTATTACACAATGGATTAAGGACATCAGTTTCTTTATTAAACTGGAGAAAATCAAATGCACATTAAGAGGGTCCACTGGAAAATGTTTCCATAAAGGGCAAGTCTTCATGGGTTTTTTCTATGAATTACGAGCGATTTTGGTAAGACAGGGACAGGGAGGCCGTAATCTCTGAGCAGGGTCTTGGGCCCAAATGGTTGAGAATGGCTGGTTGACCACAATATTTAGAATCTCCAACAACTCATAGGAACATAGAAAGTAGGAACAGGAGTAGGCCAAAAATGGCCGATTGAACCTGCTCCGCCATTCAATACGATCATGGCTGATCTAATTTATGACCCAACTCCACCAACCTGCCTTCTCCCCATATCCCCTAATTACTCTATCATGTAAAAATTCTCTAAATTCCCTGCATCAGCACTTACATCTCTATTAGCCAAGTGTCTAATCATGTTACACTGGAAGTCTGACAGGGTTCCCTCTATAACACAATGGATTAAGGACATCAGTTTCTTTATTAAACTGGAGAAAATGAAATGCACAGCACAATTAGTAATATACTGATGATACTGTCGGCAAAGGGGCCAAGGTGGTCAGGGAGTGAGGGGGTCTGGGTATGTGTGAATGTTGGTGTACACGAGTATTGGCTTTTCTGTTAAAAAATAGGAGACCAATGTACATCTGTATAATAGATATATTTTGGGGAAAAAAAGAGAATGGCTAGTTTAGCGGGTCCGTTTCCAGACAAAGATGCCCTCGACCCAACAGAAGGATGCAAAAGTTGGCATGACCAACTATTCAACAGAAAGCAGCCAAGACACTAACTGTTGGTAGGTTACAGCCCAACATAAACAGGTGTTCAGGCAGGGATACTGCCGTCAAACTGAAAACAGGGCAAACCTGCTGGCTGAGAATTCACTCCACCTTGCCAAAGACATTCCTGGAACTCACTGAGACCGTGGCTAGCATAGACGTTTGAAAACAGTGCCACTGCCCTTCAATCCCACCCAACCCTCCGTCACTGGGAAAGTAAAGGCCCTACCTCTCGTCCTCTCCGTCATGGTGTGATCCCACTGACAGCATGGATGTGGCAAGTGTCTGCATGGGCGAGATGAGACGTAGCGAACTGGCAACATTGACCTCGGAGGGGAGAATCTTCCTGGGAGGGCTGTTATTCCGGGACAAGGAGGGTGGCGAGACAGGTGTGGACCGAGGCTCAGACAACTGTGGGGTGGGAGAGAAGGAATGGTTCTGAGCACCGACCTCACAGAAACAGCAGATTGGGAATTATAGACCAGCTGGTGTGATCAGCCTCCCTCTCCCTCCCACCCACCCACCCATCCATCCATCTCCCTCCTGCCAGTTTCACCCCCCACCCCTTCTTTTCCCTCTCCTTCTGTCTCCTATCGCCTTTCCCCTCCAGTTCACCTGCCTCCACCACCCTGAGCTGGCCATTTTCAACATTTGTGCCCCATCCCAAGTGAAGCCGTTTCTGTGGACAGGGTATCAGAGACTGGGGCCCAATTCTGGGCCCTTTAAACAGAACAAGGAGAGATTTGTGACAGCTGCATATGGGATGAGGAACTATTGGGACAGTTCCTCCAAAAGTAGACAAAGGTGACAAACTGACAGAGGGATCCAAATCCTGGTGGGCATGACTGATCACCTACAGTGGTGACCGTCTCCTCTAACCAGAGTCCATGCTTCAATAATAACAGGAGATAAAATTGCAATGTGCTCTCAGGAAGGACAGTGGAAGTATATTCAACAAGAATTCTCCAAAAAGGGAACTGGATTATTAATTTAAAAGACCGAGAAAAAATACGACAGGGCTGTGGAGAAATAGTGGGACTGCAAGGTTGGTGAAATGCCTTTGCAGCACCAGCGATTGGGAATGGGGTTCGAATCCTGTGCTGTCTGTAGGAATTTGTATGTTCTTCCTGGGTCTGGTTCGGTTCTCTCCGGTTTCTTCCCACCCTTCAAAATGTACCGAGGTCTTTTGGGCAGCACAGGGCTCATGGGCCTGTTACCACGTTGTATGTCTACATTTTTTAAAGATCAGGTAGGGATCTGATGAGCCAAAGGCTCTCCTCCTGTGCCGGGAGATTCAGGGAGCAGGGGAGGTTTCACAGTCAATATGAGAGCTTGCGGGGAGCACTGAGCGGGAGAGAAAGACTCCATACAAGATGAATGGCCCTTTGAAACACCATTTCACTGGGGTTCCATCACGACACAGGGAGCTACTTCTTTTAAAAGTCCTGGCCCCTCCGCCATGCAGAAGACACCAAGAGTCTATTCAGCTCCACTGCAGCAACCCTTGGCAAGGTGCCAAGGTAAATATTTGGGATAGGCACGACGCAGACTGCTAGGCAGAAGGAGTGATCACTGCAGCGAGGCAGGCGGTAGGTCTCCTGGCCCTCTACCCATGCGGGCTCCAGTTGGGAAGGGGGAACGAATGGAGAGAGGGCTGGGAATTATATCCCACTTAATGTTGGGGATCAAAGCGCAAACACATACACAGAACACCCATTGAGGCTCCCTCCAGCCCGCTTCACATTACAAAGTGAGGCAATTACACAGGGAAAAAATGCCCCCCCCAATTTTTCCTCATCCCTAAAACACCCCTGGCCCAGTTTGTACAACAAATACAGGCTGTGTGGAAGTACAGAGCCTGTCTCCATTCCAACGTGAGAAAGAGCCTGTCCCCTACACAGAACAGAGCCAATCCCTTCAACCTCCCTACATGGTACAAAGCCCATCCCCACGCGGGAGAGAGCTCGCCTCCGCCGTGCCCCTACAATCAGGCTTTCCCGGTGAGTTGCAAGGGTTTGATTTTAGACCAAGGTGCCATCATCACTGCCCAGTCCTGATGGGAGTGGGCACCCTACTTCTGGGCCACCTCGGCACCCAACCAGTGGCTGCAGCTCAAGGCCGTAGCAGGGGACCTGTCAAACTCCTGAGGGATGGTGGGGTGGGGGAATGTAAACTGTGTGAGCTGGGACCTTGTGCCAGACTTGCCTTCTTTATTGCTCTGTGCTCCCTTGAAGACAGCCGGCTGATGCTCGGTGAGATCGGGTTGGATAGGGTCCGGTCCACATGTCCGTCCTCAAGCCCATGAAGGTGCACTGCAACAAGCTTCTGATTCTCCTTGGGCATGGTGGTCAGTGAATGGACACTGCTTTTGGAGACAGTCGTCTCCTTGGCCGCTGTGGTGATACCGGGCCTGGGGGCAGTGGAACCAGGCTTGGCTGCAGTAGCGGTGGAACCATGCCTGCTGGAACCCGGCTTGGGGGAGCTGGCGGGGAAACCAGTCTTGGGGGCGGCAGTGGTGGAAACGGAACAGAGAGTGTCAGGTGGGTCGAAACTGGGCGTATGGGCTGCACCAGTAAAACTGGGGGAAGTGTCACCAGTGGAACCAGGCCCAGTGGTGGGAAAGGTGGTGGGACCAGGCATGGTGAAGGCAGCAGTGACACTGGGAATAGTGGTGGTGGTGGCTATGGGTGTCATATGGGCAGCAGTGGAACTGGGCACAAAGATGGCAGCAGCAGAAGCATGGGTGTCAATGGAACCAGTGGAGGAACTGGGAGCAGCAGTGGAACCAGGAGCGCAGGCAGCGATGGAACTGGAAGCAGAACCAGGAACGCTGGCAGTGATGGAACCGGGAACGCTGGCAGTGATGGCACCGGGGGCGGGGGCGGCGGCACCGGGGGCGGCGGCACCGGGGGCGGCGGCACCGGGGGCGGCGGCACCGGGGGCGGCGGCACCGGGGGCGGCGGCACCGGGGGCGGCGGCACCGGGGGCGGCGGCACCGGGGGCGGCGGCACCGGGGGGCGGCGGCACCGGGGGCGGCGGCACCGGGGGCGGCGGCACCGGGGGCGGCGGCACCGGGGGCGGCGGCACCGGGGGCGGCGGCACCGGGGGCGGGGGCACCGGGGGCGGCGGCACCGGGGGCGGCGGCACCGGGGGCGGCGGCACCGGGGGCGGGGGCACCGGGGGCGGCGGCACCGGGGGCGGGGGCACCGGGGGCGGGGGCACCGGGGGCGGGGGCACCGGGGGCGGGGGCACCGGGGGCGGGGGCACCGGGGGCACCTGGGGCGGGGGCACCGGGGGCGGGGGCGGGGGCACCGGGGGCGGGGGCGGCGGCACCGGGGGCGGGGGCGGCGGCACCGGGGGCGGGGGCGGCGGCACCGGGGGCGGGGGCGGCGGCACCGGGGGCGGGGGCGGCGGCACCGGGGGCGGGGGCGGCGGCACCGGGGGCGGGGGCGGCAGCACCGGGGGCGGGGGCGGCAGCACCGGGGGCGGGGGCGGCAGCACCGGGGGCGGGGGCGGCAGCACCGGGGGCGGGGGCGGCAGCACCGGGGGCGGGGGCGGCAGCACCGGGGGCGGGGGCGGCAGCACCGGGGGCGGGGGCGGCAGCACCGGGGGCGGGGGCGGCAGCACCGGGGGCGGGGGCGGCAGCACCGGGGGCGGGGGCGGCAGCACCGGGGGGCGGGGGCGGCAGCACCGGGGGCGGGGGCGGCAGCACCGGGGGCGGGGGCGGCGGCACCGGGGGCGGGGGCGGCGGCACCGGGGGCGGGGGCACCGGGGGCGGGGGGCGGCGGCACCGGGGGCGGGGGCGGCGGCACCGGGGGCGGCGGCACCGGGGGCGGGGGCGGCGGCACCGGGGGCGGGGGCGGCGGCACCGGGGGCGGGGGCGGCGGCACCGGGGGCGGGGGCGGCGGCACCGGGGGCGGGGGGCGGCGGCACCGGGGGCGGGGGCGGCGGCACCGGGGGCGGGGGCGGCGGCACCGGGGGCGGGGGGCGGCGGCACCAGGGGCGGGGGCGGCGGCACCGGGGGCGGGGGCGGCGGCACCGGGGGCGGGGGCGGCGGCACCGGGGGCGGGGGCGGCGGCACCGGGGGCGGGGGGCGGCAGCACCGGGGGCGGGGGGCGGCAGCACCGGGGGCGGGGGCGGCGGCACCGGGGGGCGAGAGCGGCGGCACCGGGGGCGGGGGCGGCGGCACCGGGAGCGGCGGCGGCACCGGGAGCGGCGGCGGCGGCACCGGGAGCGGCGGCACCGGGGGCAGCGGCGGCACCGGGGGCGGCGGCGGCGGCACCGGGGGCGGCGGCGGCGGCACCAGGAACACCGGAACCGGTAGCGACACCGGGAGTGGCGGAACTGGGAGCTACACCGGGAACGGCGGCACCGGGAGCGACACCAGGAGCACCGGGAGCAGTGGAACCGGGAGCGACACCGGGAACTCCGGGTGCAGTGGAACTGGGAGCAACACCAGGAACTCCGGGAGCGGTGGAACCGGGAGTTACACAGGGAACACTGGGAGCGGTGGAACTGGGAGTGGAACACAGAACGCTGATAGAGATGGAACCAGGAGTGGAACCGGGAATGCCGGCAGCAACTGCACCACCATCCGTCAGGGCATGGCCCGGGAATTGGGGAGACACGGCCAGACTGGGACGACCCGGCCGATGACAGGGATGGACTAGCTCGTTCAGGTTCAGCCTCTTGGTGGCCTGGAGGAGAAACACACTCAAGGTGCCATTATTGGGAGTGAACGGCCGGCCTCTAGGTGCATTTTCTGGGCTCGGCACCGATGGTGACCCTTGGCTCTTGGGTACCTGCAGCTTGGGCTCCAGCTGGCCCACCGGCCGGTGAGCCAGGCCACCGAAATCCAAGTGCGAATCCAGAGAGCCAACGTGCCTGCCGCCATCCAGGACTCTGGTGAGAATGTGGCCTGGCAACTCGCGGTCACGCAGGTCAGTGCAAGTCCAACGGCCGCGGTGGTAAGGCTCGTCCGAGATGTGATCCAGCTTTACCACCCGGAACCGGGAGCCGCACATCCCACCTGCTTGCTGCGAAGCACCCCCAGCCTTCGGTGGCGACTTGGGACCCACCTCCATCCTGGGCGGGACGGCTTGCAGAAGGGTCGCTGTGCTCCCAGCCCCATCCGTCCCCTGCGGCTCTTGAGGGGAAGCATGAGAGTCAGGGAACCGAGCTCCAGCCTGCGACACAAGAGATGAGCCGGTGGTTAGCGGCAAGACGGTCTTCCCAGGGCTGGCAACGCCCACTCTACCCGAGGCAGATGTGCTCCCACTGCCCGCGTGTCCTGGGACTCCGTTTGCCAGCTCCACTTCCCTGTTCTCTGTCTTCTTCGACTCCTCGCCATAATCCAAGGTGACGCTGGTGATCTGGAAGCCGCTTCTCTTCTTGCTGATCATGTTTGCCAGGGGAGCGGAGCCCCTTCCCCTCGGTGCTGGGGGCGAAGTCAAACTCCCTCCCAGGAGGTATTGCTCCCTTTCTCAGTCCACGAGTTCCCACATCTTCCTCCAGTTAGTCCCTGAAAGACCCCGCTCTCCTCCCCCAAAGCAAATCCAACCATGCACCAGAGGAGCAAGTTGCACCTTGGCTACGAGGTGCCCGTGTCACTGTCCCAGGCCATTCTGCAGTCCTCAGGGAGGGTGGGTGTGGGTACAAATCCCTGCGGTTGGGGAAGGGTCAGGATCAGGCAACAGATCTCCAGCTGCAACGATATGCCATGGGGTTCCCCTGCAACTAGAAGTGAGGCTTGAAGTCTTTCCCAACGTCTCCTTCCCCACACAACCTGCAAATGAAGCAGAAGGGAGTGGATGAATTTACTTGCTCTCCACTGCAGTGATGAACTTAGATCATTTGAACAGCACAGGCCCTTCAGCCTATGATGTGCTGAACTATGTAAACCCACTCAATAAGCTAACCCTTCCACCTCACACCCATAATCCTCTTAAAAGGTTCCTACATCCATTTGACTAAGTAACAATAGAGGTCCCTATTGTTCCAGCCTCCACTATCAACACACTCCAGGCCCCTACGACTGTAAACCCTGACGTCTGCCCTAAATGTCCCTCCCCTCACCTCATACAGATATCCTCTGGTGTCGCCCCAGGAAAAAAGGTGCTGGCTGTCTGTCCTGTCGATGTCTCTCATCATCTCATACACTTCTACAGCAGACATGCCAAACAGCTTAACCACTTTCACCTGAGCTGTCTCCACAGACTACTCCACATCCGGTGGCAGGACAAAATCCCCAACACGGCAATCCTGGAACCTGCTGGGCTCTGCACCGTCTATAACCTCCTGCTGAAAGCCAAACCAGGTGAGCTGGACACGTGGTCAGAACGCCAGATAGCCAATTGCCTAAGCAGCTCTGTACGGAGAACTGTGTCAGGGCAAGTGCTCAGTTGGGGTGGGCGGGGAGAAGAAACATTACAAAGACTGCCTCAAAGCATCCCTCAAAGGCCTGGATGCCGATGTCAACACATGGGAGACCCTTGCCCTCGACCGTCCAGCTTGGTGCAAGATCACCACAGGACCCCGTGCAGCTGAAGTCAGGCGCCTCATCGAGGCACAACAAAAGCGTGCTGTGCGCAAGGCCCAAGCAGCATCCACTGCCACAACAGCACCCACTCACTTGTGTCCCACATGTGGGCAAGCCTTCAGGGCCCAGATTGGACTCACCAGTCACCTCCAGAGCCACAGACACCAATCTCCCACTTGACTTTGAAATCACGGTCATCTTCGACAACGAAGCACAAACAACACCTCTATTAGATCAGCTCTCATTGACTGACACGAAGTTCTCCCCCTGCCTCGGAGGCAGCCCGCATGAAAATCCCTGGCTTTCACATGAACGATTCAGCACAGGAGAAGGCCATTCCATCCCAATCAACCTACCAACCCACACATCTTGGAAATTGCAAACTACTACCATGGAGAGCATTCCAGCTGGTGGCATCACTGCCTGGTACCAAGGTGCCAATGCACAGGACAAAAAAAAGCTACAGAGAATTGTAAACTCGGCCAACAACATCATGGGCACCAGACCACTCCCTCAAGGACCTCTACAAGAGGCGGGGTCTGAAGAAAGCAGCCTCTATCCCAGTGGTTCTCAACCTTTTTCTTTCCACTCACATCCCATCTTAAGCAGTCCCTTACTAATCACAGGGCACCGATGGCACAGAGAATGCTTAAAGTGGGACATGAGTGGAAAAAGGCTGAGAACCACTGACCTATCCTCAAGGATCCCCACCACCCTCTTCACTCTGCTATCGCTGGGGAAGGAAGTCCAGGGGCCTGAAGACGAGCACCCAGCAGCATAAGGACTGCTTCTTCCCCTCCGCCATCAGGTTCCTGAACGGACAATGAACCTCACTTTCTCTTGCTTGGCACTATATTTTTTTAAAAATGTAATTTATAGTAATATTTGCCCTGCGATGCTGCCACAAAACAACAAACTTCCTGACACACATTCACGACAATGAATTCTGATTCTGAAACCAGAGCACCCAGAGGAAACCCACGCAGACACAGGGAGAACATACAAACTCCTCACGGCCAGTGCCAGATTCCAACCCAGGTTCCCGTAATAGCCTTGTGCTGACTGCATTTCCTTTTGCCTTGATTGACGCTGCCCAACCTGCAGAGCAATGCCTGGACAGACCCCATGATTTGCACCAGCCCTCAGATTTTCTTAGTCATCTCCATTATTTCCACCCCTCCCACCGCAGCCCCTTGCCTGTGTCTCTCTAAATATCCTGATCAGGATGTAACCG
The DNA here is from genome assembly GCF_036971445.1 of Narcine bancroftii. Classification (NCBI taxonomy): domain Eukaryota; kingdom Metazoa; phylum Chordata; class Chondrichthyes; order Torpediniformes; family Narcinidae; genus Narcine; species Narcine bancroftii. The sequence goes on along the minus strand of NC_091470.1, from coordinate 193,300,621 downwards.
ACTCCATCTCCAAAGTTGACATTCCAGAGGAACTTGGAAAATAACTTTTCTGCTTCTTCACTAAAGAAGCCTCAACCACCTCACTACCCCCTCCCCACCTCCATTAGTGACCCACCTGCAAATTCAAACGTTTCCTCGAGTTCAGGTCACCTCCAGCACAGGTTTGTGTTACAGGAGGCAAGGACCCTCCACCTCTCCCTCCCCATCCCCTTCCTCCCTCACACTCACCCTCCCCCACCCCCCTCCCTCCCCCACCCTCCCTCCCCCACCCCCCTCCCTCCCTCCCCCTCCCTCCCTCCCCCCCCCTCCCTCCCCCCCCCTCCCCCCCCCTCCCTCCCTCCCTCCCCCACCCCCACCCCCCTCCCTCCCCCACCCCCCTCCCTCCCCCACCCCCCTCCCTCCCCCACCCCCACCCTTCCCTCACCAATCACTCCTCCACTATCTTCCTCGTGCCCCACTCGCCTGGAGCCTGGAGCCTGGCACCAGGGCCTCGGCGCTGCCTCTTCCTCCTCGCCACTGTTGACAACTTTCCACCCGGGGGCCCCGTCCCGGATCCTCGCTCATTACATTGCCCGCCCATGACTGGCCGTCATTGGAGACGGTAGATATCGCTCAAATACAATCGCCATGCCTATTGGTGGAATGCACAGAATATTTACTGTGATTGGTTTACGCATGATCAGACATGCGTAAAGCGCCAGACCACCTGTGTGAAGGTGGTCCTGTCGATCATTCAATTTCTCATTGTTAATTGGCTATCGTGAATTAGACTTTCAGAATAAGCCTGCCTTTACCTTCTGATTGGTCCATGCCTCCATTGATTGACATTACCGGGAGATCCGCCTGACGTTGGATGTCAGCAATGCCTCCGCGTGATCCTAGACCAATCAGACACGAGCTCACATTTATCGCATTCAATCATTCATAAGGCGATCCTTTCGATTGGTTAACTCTACAACCAATCTGTGATGGCCTAAATTGCGCAGGTGCGGGGCCGGTCCGTCTGCCCTGAAGAACAGGTGGAGAACCATTCGGCCCCTCAACTCTTCTCAACCCCTTCCCCTCCAACCCTCCTCCTCAACCCCATCCCTCCACCCCCTCCTCAACCTCTCCCCCACTTCTCACCCCTCCACCCCATTCACCTCTTCACCTCCCTTCATCCTCATCCCTCCACCTCCACCCCAATCCCCCTCCTCACCCCCACTCCCCAACCCCTTCCCTCTCCCCTCCTCCTCCTCACCCCATTGTTCCACCCCCTCCCCAATCCCCCTCCCCAATCCCAATCCCCCTCCCCAATCCCCCTCCCCAATCCTTCTCCTCACCCCATCCCTACACCCCTCCCCACCTTCTCCTCCTCCTCATCCCCATCCCTCCACCTCCCCTCCTCACCCCCATCCCTCCACCTCCCCTCCTCACCCCCATCCCTCCACCTCCCCTCCTCACCCCCATCCCCTCCCCCATCCCCTCCCCCATCCCCTCCCCATCCCCTCCCCCATCCCCTCCCCCATCCCCTCCCCCATCCCCTCCCCAATCCCCCCCTTCATCCCTCCACCCTCTCCCCAATTCCCCTCCTCATTCCCACTCCCCACCCCTTTCCCTCACCCCAACCCTTCCCCTCTCCTCCTCATCCCACCCCTCACCTCTGCCCAACCCCTTCTCACTCCTCTCACTCTCCCACCCCACCCCACCCAGTGCCCCTCCTCACCCCACCCAGTGCCCCTCCTCACCTCCTCCACCCTCTCTCCACACCTCCCCTTCCTCTCCCCCACCCCACTGCCCCTCCCCACTCGCCTCTTCCCAAACCCACTCCCTCCCCCTCACCTCACTCCGCCCCTACCCTCCCGGTCCCACTTACTCTCCCCACCCTGTGTTAGTACAGATTCTATCACCAATGTGTATATGTACATATGTACAGATGGTAGTGTAGGATGACTGTGATTGGCTGAGAGTGTAGCCACACCGACTGGCAGGTCTTAAAGGGTTGCTGCCAGCCAGACCAGGTCATTCTGGACTGGTCAACCTACATGTGATATGCTCCAGTCTTTTAGTTAATAAAAGCCTTGGTTTGGATCAACAAGTCTTTGGTTCTTTCGACACGCATTACACATCCCTTCACTAACCCCTCCCCACCCTAGTCCCCCACCCCTCAATAGACTACAATCTCAATAGATCATGTCAATGGGGGGGGGGGGGGTTGAAACTCCAGTGATTCTCTCTGCCACTCCGATCCATTTCTCTGCAGCCATCATTCCCCACTGTGATGCAGCTGGCTAGGATGCTTTCAATAGAGCGGTAGCCTTGCCTGCTTCAGTCTTCTCAGGAATTGGAGTCACTGTTGCGCCTTGTTGACAAGTGAGGAGATGTTGCATGTCCATGATAGATCACTAAATTAAAAAATTTAAATTTGGAAATAACAAGCCATTTTGCCCCCTGAATCTGTGCTGGCCAATTGACCTACACCCTTGGAGTGTTTTAAATGGTGGGAGGAAACCGGTTCACTCAGGGAAAACCCACGCAGGGAGAACATAGAAACTCCCTACAGACCACACGGGTTTTGAACCCTGGTCCCGACCTCTGGCGCTGTAACAGCGTTACACTAACCACTACGTTAATTATGCAGCCCATGGTTTCTGAAGAAAATGTCTGATCATGTCCCCACAACAGAGGAGAGAGCCACAGACCAAAACTGCACATGACCAGGTGAGGGAGACAGATGTTACAATTCCGCAACGTGTTATCACAACGGCTCCATTTACCGTCAATACAATGTTGTGGTCTCACTGGGAGAAAACCAGGGATCTAGATTCTTTACACATGGGGGGGGGGGGGGTTCATTACATTCACCTGATTCATATCACACACTCTGGGGTAGACAAAGAGTGAATCTCCCTCCGCCCTGTCCCATTACACAGTCCCGGGGTCAAACGTAGAGTGAAGCTCCCTCCCCATTGTCCCATCACACACTCCTGGGGTCAAACATAGAGTGAAGCTCCCTCCCCATTGTCCCATCACACACTCCTGGGGTCAAACGTAGAGTGAAGCTCCCCCCGCACCATCCCATCACACATTCCTGGGTGGGACACAGTGTGAAGCTCCCTCACACTGACCCATTGCACACTTCATGATATACCAAATGAGCAGAATTCAGTGAAAAGACAATATTGGCTGTGGCCGGTGTTTTTCACATTCGAAGAATAAATTGTTCTCACCCATAAAGGAAACAAAAGTTTAGTGTAGATGGGTGAGAAGGTCAGGAGGGATTGTGTGGGGTGAAGGGGTCGTTACTGTTGAGTGTGCCCTATGACAAATGGGTTCTGCACCCTGGCATTTGGTTATTTATGCAGTACCTTTCTCCCTCAACACTGTGAGGTAAACAGTGTGACACACAAATGTGCTGGAGAAACTCAGCAGGTTGCACAGCGTCCATGGGAAGTAAAAGGTAACCAACATTTCAGGCCTGGGCCCTTCCTCAAGGTGTAAGCAAAAAGCAGGCAGGTGCCCAGAGAAAAAGGGAGGGGGGTTAGATGGAAAGTGGATCATCACCCTTTTGTTCAGGCACCTGCCTACTTTATGCTCACACCTCGAGGAAGGGCTCAGGCCCGAAACGCTCTCTACCTCCTATGGACCCAGCTGAGTTCCTCCAGAGGGAGAGCAAATTTAAGTTCTTGGGAATCCCTAACTCGGAGCATCTTTACTGGACCCAACACACAAATGGCACCGTGAACCAGTGACTCATTTAAGGACTCTCACTGAAGCACCTTATTGATATTTTCCTCTCTGCTTTGCACAGTGTGCTTACATGGTTGGCACAACTGTTACAGCGCCAGTGATGGGGACTGTTAGAAATAGATGTACCTTCACAGAAATTGCTTGAGACAAAAATTGAGAACAAAGAACATTTATTAAACAACAATGCAAAGTTGGGTGCTTCCCCTTACCATGGGAATACACACATACACTGGGGTTCACCCAACTTTTATACAGTTTATTTCAGTATAGGAATACCCTCCCCCTTACATTCTTCTGCCTCCTGGAGAGGTTTGGCATTAGGTAATCCTGCCTGCCTACGTGCTGTTTCTGTGCACTTGGAGGACCAAGAGGTATCCTGTCGGTGTCTTCTCATGTCATTATCCTCATTGTCCTTATTCACAACCTTGCCCTTGTCCCCATTCACCCCTTTCCCACTCTCAGAGCTATAGTCTCTTCATATGCAGAGTTCGCTAATCCTGTCTAGGGTTTACTAATTTAATATGCATAACTTGATAAATCTGTGTCTTCTTTCTTCTTTGGCTTGGCTTCGCGGACGAAGATTTATGGGGGGGGGAAAGTCCACGTCGGCTGCAGGGTCGATTGTGGCTGACAAGTCCGATGCGGGACAGGCAGACACGGTTGCAGCGGAAAAATGGTTGGTTGGGGTTGGGTGTTGGGTTTTTCCTCCTTTGTCTTTTGTCAGTGAGGTGGGCTCTGCGGTCTTCTTCAAAGGAGGTTGCTGCCCGCCGAACTGTGAGGCGCCAAGATGCACGGTTTGAGGCGATATCAGCCCACTGGCGGTGGTCAATGTGGCAGGCACCAAGAGATTTCTTTAGGCAGTTCTTGTACCTCTTCTTTGGTGCACCTCTGTCACGGTGGCCAGTGGAGAGCTCGTCATATAACACGATCTTGGGAAGGCGATGGTCCTCCATTCTGGAGACGTGACCCACCCAGCGCAGCTGGATCTTCAGCAGCGTGGACTCGATGCTGTCGGCCTCTGCCATCTCGAGTACTTCGATGTTAGGGATGAAGTCTCTCCAATGAATTTTGAGGATGGAGCGGAGACAACGCTGGTGGAAGCATTCTAGGAGCCGTAGGTGATGCCGGTAGAGGACCCATGATTCGGAGCCGAACAGGAGTGTGGGTATGACAACGGCTCTGTATACGCTAATCTTTGTGAGGTTTTTCAGTTGGTTGTTTTTCCAGACTCTTTTGTGTAGTCTTCCAAAGGCGCTATTTGCCTTGGAGAGTCTGTTGTCTATCTCGTTGTCGATCCTTGCATCTGATGAAATGGTGCAGCCGAGATAGGTAAACTGGTTGACCGTTTTGAGTTTTGTGTGCCCGATGGAGATGTGGGGGGGGCTGGTAGTCATGGTGGGGAGCTGGCTGATGGAGGACCTCCGTTTTCTTCAGGCTGACTTCCAGGCCAAACATTTTGGCAGTTTCCGCAAAACGCTGAAGAGCTGGCTCTGAATGGGCAACTAAAGCGGCATCGTCTGCACTACTATTATCTATTGTCTATCCTTATCTTATTCATACAGTGAACTTACTGATTCTGTCTAAAGGCTAGGAGATCCTTATCTTACTCAGACTGATTCTGCTTCCTGCATTCTAATATCCATGTCTCAACCTGTTTGTACTGGCTTCATTCATTTACTCACGTCAATTTTTGTATCTTCATGTTCATATTTGTATATCAGTTTTTATCATCTCTCACAGGGACTAAGATTCAAATCCCGCGCTGTCTGAAAGGAGTATTATAGATATATATATATATATATATATATAGATATGTTTTTGGGAGATAAATTGGGAAAGGTTTGTTAGTGTGGAAGGGGAGGACGTGGACATGTCCTCGGGCCTGCGCAAAGAAGCTTTTAGGTGGAGTGCAGTGTGCGCAGTACTGGCCCCACCCTTTTCACCCATGGTTCGTGTTCCGTGGCCAAGCAAGCTGAGACGTGGCAGCGAGGTCCTTGGGTCGTAGGTTTTATATTGGAGTGGCCTTCTCCTATGCAGGTTTCTTACCCGGGCTGGAGGGGCCTGCCTCCCCTCCTAGCTCGGACCATACCTGGTCGCAATCCAACCTGTTGGCCTCTGCCTGCTTCTCAGGGCCTCCGCCTGCCTCACTCTACCGAGGCCGGGGCCGCTGCCTCTGATCAGCATGATCTTTAAAATGGCGGTGCTGGCTTGATTGGTCGAAGGGCATACTCCAGCTCCTACTGTCTATTGTCTATGGTCTATTGATTCATCTGCAGGCACTGGAAGCCGTGATTGTCACTGAACAGTGATTGAACATGATTAATCACCATGTAAATAGAAATATTAGTGGCACAAATTCTATTTAAGTGTCAAACCAGAGATTTGATTCGGTTCTTGTCGAGAGGAAGTATCAGTTTGTTAGTGTAGGTCACATACAAACACTTTAAAACAGATCTTATTTGAAATGCTGGAGTTCTGCCCCATGCTAGACATATCAGCTACAAAGCTTTTGCAAGAGCTTTTTTTTAAATTTTTTTTATTTTTCACACTATAAACCACATTGATCAAGATACATACATTTTTCTTTTCAAATTTATACAGTGTCGTACCCCCCCCCCACTCTTCCCATCCCACCCTCCCTACCTCCCCTCCCATTCATTTAAAGTACAGAATCTAAGATACATTAAACCCGTCAAACAATGTTGTCACTCAATAAAAATAAACAAGAAATTCCACTGAGTCAATTCTTTTCATTTCCTTATCCTTCTGTCATTTTAGGTGGTAGATGTCCTCGGTAGGTTTTCTCTATTGTGTTTCATGTATGGCTCCCATATTTGTTCAAATATTTCAATATTATTTCTTAAATCATATGTTATTTTTTCTAATGGAATACATTTATTCATTTCTATATACCATTGTTGTATTCTCAAGTTATCTTCTAATTTCCAGGCTGACATAATACATTTTTTTGCTGTAGCTAGGGCTATCCTAACAAATCTTTTTTGTGCGCCATCCAAGTCAAGTCCAAATTCTTTGTTTTTTATGTTACTTAGGAGGAAGATCTCTGGGTTTTTTGGTATATTACTTTTTGTGATTTTATTTAATATCTGGTTTAGATCTTCCCAAAATTTTTTCACTTTGTCACATGCCAAGATTGCATGAATTGTTGTTCCCATTTCCTTTTTACAGCGAAAACATTTGTCAGATACTGTTGGGTCCCATTTATTTAACTTTTGAGGTGTAATATATAGCCTGTGTATCCAGTTATATTGTATCATACATAACCTCATATTTATTGTATTCCTCATAGTTCCAGAGCATAACTTTTCCCATGTTTCCTTCTCTATCTTTATGTTTAGATCTTGTTCCCATTTTTGTTTAGTTTTACCATTTGTTTCCTCATTCTCCTTTTCTTGCAGTTTAATATAGATGTTTGTTATAAATTTTTTGATTATCATTGTGTCTGTAATCACATATTCAAAATTACTTCCCTCTGGTAACCTCAGAGTGTTTCCCAATTTGTCCTTCAAGTAGGATTTCAGTTGGTAGTATGCCAACACTGTATCGTGAGTTATATTATATTTATCCTTCATTTGTTCAAAGGATAGTAATTTATTTCCTGAAAAGCAATTTTCTATTCTTTTGATCCCTTTTTTTTCCCATTCTCTAAAGGAAAGGTTATCTATTGTAAAAAGGGATTAGCTGATTTTGCGTCAGTATTAGTTTTGGTAATTGGTCATTTGTTTTATTCCTTTCTACATGAATCTTCTTCCAAATATTGAGCAGATGATGTAATACTGGAGAATTCCTACGTTGTACCAATTTTTCATCCCATTTATATATGTTCAGATATCTTCTCACCTATTTTATCTAGTTCTAATCTAGTCCAATCTGGCTTTTCCCTTGTTTGATAAAAATCTGATAGGTATCTTAATTGTGCAGCTCTATAATAATTTTTAAAGTTTGGCAGTTGTAAGCCTCCTTGTTTATACCATTCTGTTAATTTATCTAATGCTATCCTCGGTTTCCCCCCTTTCCATAAAAATTTCCTTATTATTTTCTTTAACTCCTTGAAGAATTTCTCCGTCAAGTGTGTTGGCAATGCCTGAAATAGGTATTGTATCCTTGGGAAAATGTTCATTTTAATACAGTTTTTCCTTCCTATTAGTGTTAGTGGTAAGTCTTTCCAATGCTCTAAGTCGTCCTGTAATTTTTTCATTAGTGGATAATAATTGAGTTTATATAGATGGCCGAGGTTTTTATTTATTTGTATACCTAAGTATCGTATTGCTTGCATTTGCCATCTGAATGGTGATTCTTTCTTAAATTTTGAGAAATTCGCATTATTCATTGGCATTGCTTCACTTTTATTTGCGTTAATCTTGTATCCCGACACTTCTCCATATTCCTTCAATTTCTTATGTAATTCTTTTATTGATATTTCTCTTTCTGTTAAGTATACTATAACATCATCTGCAAATAAATTGATTTTATATTCCTTGTCTTTTATTTTTATCCCTTTTATTTTATTTTCTGTTCTTATCAGTTCTGCTAGTGGTTCTATGGCTAACGCAAACAATAAGGGCGATAGTGGGCATCCCTGCCTTGTTGATCTACTTAAGTTAAATTGCTTTGATATATATCCATTTACTGTCACTTTCGCCAATGGCCCCTTATATAATGCTTTAATCCAATTAATATATTTCTCTGGTAAGCTGAATTTTTGTAATACTTTGAATAAATAATTCCATTCTTCTCTGTCAAAGGCCTTCTCTGTGTCTAAAGCAACTGCTACTGTTGGAGCTTTATTTCCTTCTACTGCATGAATTAAGTTAATAAATTTACAAATATTGTCTGTTGTTCGTCTTTTTTTAATAAATCCATTTTGGTCTAGATTTACTATTTTTGGTACATAGTCGGCTAATCTGTTTGCTAATAGTTTAGCTATTATCTTATAATCTGTGTTAAGTAAAGATATTGGTCTATATGACGCTGGTGCGAGTGGATCTTTCCCTGTCTTTGGTATTACTGTAATTATTGCTGTTTTGCATGAATCTGGTAAGCTTTGTGTTTTATCAATCTGGTTGATTACTTCCAGGAGGGGAGGAATTAATAAATCTTTAAATGTTTTATAGAATTCTATTGGGGATCCATCCTCTCCTAGTGTTTTATTATTTGGTAGTTTTTTTATTATCTCTTGTATTTCTACTATTTCAAATGGTTCTGTTAATTTATTTTGTTCCTCTATTTGTAATTTTGGTAGTTCAATTTTAGTTAAAAATTCATCTGTTTTGTCTTCTTTCCCTTCGCTTTCAGTTTGGTATAATTGTTCGTAGAATTCTCAGAAGTTTTCATTGATCTCCGTTGGATTATATGTGATTTGTTTGTCTTTTTTCCTTGATGCCGATACCATTCTCTTAGTTTGTTCTGTCTTAAGCTGCCATGCTAGAATTTTGTGTGTTTTTTCTCCTAGTTCATAATATTTCTGTTTTGTCTTCATTATGTTCTTCTCCACCTTATATGTTTGTAGTGTTTCATATTTTATTTTTTTATCTGCCAATTCTCTCCTTTTAGTTGTGTCTTCCTTCATTGCTAATTCTTTTTCTATATTTACTATTTCCTTTTCCAACTGCTCTGTTTCCTGATTGTAGTCCTTCTTCATCTTGGTTACATAACTTATTATTTGCCCTCTGATAACTTATTATTTGCCCTCTGATGAACGCTTTCATTGCGTACCATAGTATAAACTTATCTTTCACTGATTCCATATTTATTTCAAAGTACATTTCAATTTGTCTTTCAATGAATTCTCTAAAATCCTGCCTTTTAAGTAGCATGGAGTTTAATCTCCATCTATACATTCTTAGAGGGATGTCATCTAACTCTATTGTCAATATCAGGGGTGAGTGGTCCGATAATATTCTAGCTTTATATTCTGTTTTTCTTACTCTGTCTTGCATACAAGCTGATAACAGGAATAGGTCTATTCTTGAGTATGTTTTATGTCTACCCGAACAATATGAATATTCCTTTTCCTTTGGGTGTTGTTTCCTCCATATATCCAAAAGTTGCATTTCTTGCATCGATTTAATTATAAATTAGGTTAATTTGTTCTTTCTGTTCATTTTTTTCCCAGTTTTATCCATGTTTGAATCCAAATTAAGGTTGAAATCCCCTCCTATAAGTATGTTCCCTTGCGTGTCTGCTATCTTCAAAAAAATAACTTGCATAAATTTTTGATCTTCTTCATTAGATGAATATACATTGAGTAAATTCCAAAACTCCGAATATATCTGACATTTTATCATTACATATCTCCCTGCTGGATCTATTATTTCCTCTTCTATTTTAATTGGTACAATTTTACTGATTAATATAGCTACTCCTCTAGCTTTTGAATTATACGACGCTGCTGTTACATGTCCTACCCAATCTCTCTTTAATTTCTTGTGCTCCATTTCAGTTAAATGTGTTTCTTGCACGAATGCTATATCAATTTTTTCTTTTTTCAGTAAATTTAGCAGTTTCTTCCTTTTGATTTTGTTATGTATTCCATTAATATTTAAAGTCATATAGTTCAACGTAGCCATTTCATATTTTGTTTATCTTTCCTTTCCGTTTCCTCATCATCACCTTTCCTTCTTATCCATTTCTGCTTTCTTGTTTTGAACACTTTATAAGACAACATTTCTAAAACATCAAACATTTCTCTTATTCTCCTATCTAAAATTTCTTTAACCCCACTATCCCCTCCCCTTCCTGAGTTGCCCTTTATCCCTTGTCGGTCAACCACATCTCCCCTCTCCATTTGAGTTTGCGAATTAATTCGCAAGCATCAACTGATTTTGCAGTGACCGTAACTCCTCCCCACCCAGCCCCCCCAGAAAAGAATTTAATTTTCATATATAACAAAGAACACTCTCTTAATTCCCTCCTTACTTGCTCTCTTCCCTTTCTTTCCCTTATTAATTCTTATCTATACTCTATATATTTTCCTTTAAATACGGATACACTCATGTACACACATATATACATACACACACACACATATAATATATACCCATATACACACATGCATATAGTTCATGGTCATTTTTACTCCCGTTACATGTCTTCATCTTTCTGTCTGTTTTGTAGTTGTTCTGCAAATTTTCATGCTTCCTCCGGATCTGAGAATAGTCTGTTTTGCTGCCCTGGAATAACTATTTTAAGTACTGCTGGGTACTTTAGCATAAATGTATATCCTTTTTTCCATAGGATCGCTTTTGCTGTATTAAACTCCTTTCTCTTCTTCAGGAGTCCAAAACTTATGTCTGGATAGAAAATTCTTTTTTGACCTTTGTATTCCAGTGGCTTTTTGTCTTCTCTCATTTTCTTCATTGCTTTTTCCAATATATTTTCTCTTGTTGTATATCTTAGGAATTTTACTAAAATGGATCTTGGTTTTTGTTGTGGCTGTGGTTTCGGGGCTAATGTTCTATGTGCCCTTTCTATTTCCATTTCTTCCTGTAATTCTGGTCTTCCTAGGACCCTGGGGATCCAATCTTTTATAAATTCTCTCATATTCTTGCCTTCTTCATCTTCCTTAAGGCCCACTATCTTTATATTACTTCTTCTATTATAATTTTCCATTATATCTATCTTCTGAGCTAACAGCTCTTGTGTCACTTTAACTTTTTTATTAGATTCTTCTAATTTCTTTTTTAAGTCCTCTACTTCCATTTCTACAGCTGTTTATCGTTCTTCCACCTTGTCCACTCTTTTTCCTATATCTGACATGACCATCTCTAATCTATTCATTTTTTCTTCTGTACTTTTAATTCTTCTTTTTATTTCACTAAATTCTTGTGATTGCCATTCTTTTACTGATTCCATATATTCTTTAAAAAAAAAATCCATTGTCTTGCCTTTCCCTTCTTCTTCCATTTCACTGTGTTCTTCTTCTTCTTCTTCCTCTGGATTGGTCATATGTTGTTTCGTTTTCTTTTTACTCTCTTCTTTCTTGTTCTCGTTGTTTTCTAATTTCTCTTCCTGTTGTTGTGCTGTAGCTGTCATTCTCAGCTGTGGAGATCGACTCCTCAGCTGGTCCCCCCTCCCGTCAGTGTTATTTTTGTTATGCGCATCTCGCATGCGCGAGGAGTCGCGCATGAGCGGTTGCGCACTTTTACTTGGCTCCGCAAGCCATTTTTGTAGTCCCGAGCTCGGGACTTCAACTGACCTTAGGGAGCGGGCTTCACTCTCCGCGGTGGCCCTCCTCGGACAGATAAGGCCTTCACCTTCTTCTTCCGACGTTCTTTCTTCTTCTCTTCTTCCCCTTGCTTTCGACTTTTCTTTCTTCGCTGCCATTTTCTTCCCACCTTTACTTTCACTTTATTTTAATTTTTATGTTGTGCCTTTGTGTTTTGTGTGTTTTTTTTAAACTTTTCTGGAGAGGGCTGGAGTTCCCCGACCGGCCACTACTCCATCACGTGACTCCTCTCTTTTGCAAGAGCTTTGAAGAGTGCTCAAGACCTCACTAATGAATTGTTGTTTACAAAAGACAACAAATGAAAGAGCATGTTGGAGCTGCTATGTCTGGAAGAGAACTGAGAGAGTCATGTGGTTTTTTTTTAAGCGGAGAGAGTTAAACAGGCTTTCTTTCAGCGAGTCAGAGGGACACACACACACACACACACACACACAGATCACTTGTACAATGTTACAGCCAGCAGACAGCACGTGGGACTGGAATAGGACAAGCTGGCAAACCCGTTTGGAAGAGGGCCTAGTCAAAGCCCTTGTGGTTCATGCAAGAGGAGAGGACTGGCTGTCTAATGTTTCACTTGGAATAAGGGAAACAGAAAGGAGCTCTGTAGTGACCTGAAAGAAAGAGGTTATCATCTGGAGAACCCTGAAGGGGAAAGTTTCGTCAGCAAGACACTGAGCTGACTGATGGAAGTACATCAGTTGTGGATGTCCTGGAACAACTCATCTCTCTCTCTGAAAACCAACAAGAACCTTCCCGAACGGTAGACATTTACCTTTCGAGCACCAAAGCCTGGTGAACTTTATACATGTTAAATTCTCTGCACAGTATAAGAATTGGCTGCAATTAGTGAACTTGAAGGAATGAGAAGTGAGATTGGACTGTCAACCAAAGAACTTTTCTGAACTTACACACACATTATATACACGTGTGCTTAGAATTACAGGGAGTTAAGTTAGGTTAAGTAAGTTAATAGTGATAAGTTAAAGTGTGATTCTGTTTTCATGTTTAAAGATAATTAAAAGCAACTTTTGTTTAAGTAACCATTTGTCTTGGTGAATATCTATTTCTGCTGGGTTTTGGGGTCCTCTGGGCTCGTAACAGTTTGCACGATCTCCCTGTGTCTGCATGGGTTTTTCCCTGGGGCTCTGGTTTCCTCCCACCCTTCAAATCGTACCGGGAGGTTGTAGGTTAATTGGGAGCAGGGGCTCGTGGGCCAGAAGGGCCTGTTATTGAATGTCTAAATACATTTCTTTATTTGTTTGCTTGTGCACTATGGTGATATGGCTGTATGTACTGGCTGGCCCGACCTCCAGGGGGCTCCCTACCTTAGCTCCTCCCATGTGACCCCTGGCCATAAAGGTTGAGTCCCCTCTCCTTCCTGCTCAACTTCCTAGCCTAGACCCGGGCCAGCAGTCTCTTGCTTAATACAGCCTATCGTTCCCCTCAGTCTTCTGCCTGCATCATTACTGGGGCTACCGATAGTGCCCAACATGCACATTGTGTACAGTTTTATTTGCACTGCCAATAGGTGGTAATTCTGCCTCACCAGCAGGAAGTAGAGTCTGAGTTGTATGTGATGCCATGTATGCACTTCAACAAAAAATCTGAACTTTCAATGTTCTTCCTAAAATCATGGCATCTGCAGACTTTTGTGCTTCACTCAATCAGATTCTTTTCTGCACACCTTGAACGAACACCAAAGATAGAATTCAGGAGTCTCGATAATGGTGGCAAATACTGTCCTAGAATCTGAGGGTGTTTGATCTCACCTACATGAACCTCCTTCCTGATGGGACGGGGTGGTGGGGGGGTGGGGGGAGAGAGTGTGTCTGGTGTGGGATGGTTCCTTTAATACATTGGCTGCTATTGGGAGGTACGGGAGAGGGAGGTGGGGTTGATGTAGGGGAGAGGGGGGAGGGTGTGTGTGATGGCCAGTAATGAGAAATTCTGCCTGGCCCTCAGGAAAGAGAATGTCCGGGTTGTACACCATGTGTGTACTGACATTATATCTAAACTTTGACCTCGACATGAGCTACATTCACAAACTTCGACCGTGGACTTGGTTAGTGCCGATCCTGTCCCACGCAGCGACGCCCCTGATATAATGCAATTTACAAAAGTGATAATTTGCTTTCAAACTGCTGGAGAGATTTGGCAGGTCATTCAGCATCTGTAGAAAGAAAAGGGTAACCAATATTTGGGGGGCTGCGCCCTTGGATAAGTGTGGGCAAAATGGAGGCAGGTAGCTGAATAAACAGGGGCAAGGGAGGAAGGGGCAGGGGAGGAGGGAGGAATGTGCAGGGGAGGAGAGGAGGGAGGAAGGAGCGGGGAGGAGGGAGGAATGGGCAGGGGAGGAGAGGAGGGAGGAAAGGTCAGTGAGAGGAGAGAAGGGAGGAAGCGGCAGGGGAGGAGAGGAGGAGGGTAGGGGGGAGGAGAGGAGGAGGGTAGGGGAGGAGGAGAGGAGGGAGGAGTGGGCAGGGGAGGAGGAGAGGAGGGGGCAGGGGAGGAGGTGAGGAGAGGAGGGAAGGGCAGGGAGAGGAGGAGGAAGGGGCAGGGGAGGAGGAGGAGAGGAAGGAGCAGGGGAGGAGGAAGACGCAGGGGGGAGATGGAGAGGAGGGAGGAAGGAGCAGGGGAGGAGAAGGGGCAGGGGGGAGGGGGGAGGAAGAGGAAGGGGAGGAGGAGAGGAGGAAGGGGCAGGGGAGGAGAGGATGGAGGAGAGGAGGAGAGAGGAGGGGGCAGGGGAGGAGAGGAGGGAAGGGCAGGGAGAGGAGGAGGAAGGGGCAGGGGAGGAGAAGGGGCAGGGGAGGAGGGAGGAAGAGGCAGGGGAGGAGGAGAGGAGGTTGGAAGGAGCAGGAAGGAGGAGAGGAGGGAGGGGGCAGGGGAGAAGGGAGAGGGATAGGAGGGGAGGAGGGAGGAAGGAGCAGGGGAGGAGGAGTTTGGAAGGGCAGGTGGAGGAGGAGAGGAGGGAGGAAGGGGCATGAGGAGGATCACAGGCCAACAGGTAAGAAGCCACAGGTGGATATGGGTGGGAGGGTGGAAGAGAAAGGTGCCGGGGCAGCTCTGAATGGAAAGGGAAGGGGGTGGGGAGCTGGAGGGAAGGGGAATGATGGAGAAAGAGAGATGGGAAAGGGTTTAATGGAAACTGGAGGTCAATATTCAGCCGAGTGACACATCCACAAAATTCCCTCAGCGTTCATCGTGTAGACGCAAGGACCCCTGGGTGGGATGTCTTGTGTGAGGGGTCATGGTCTCCAAACAAGTGTTTGGCCATTTGTAGATGCACAGGGTCATGCAGGAGAGATATGATGGAGGCAGGAGGATTGTTCCCACTGGGAGGTGAGGCTAGAACTGTGGAGCACAACCTCAAGATTCAGGGGTGTGGGTTTAGGACGGAGATGTGGAGGAACTGCTTCTCCCAGATGGGAGTGGATCTGTGGGATTCTCTGCCCAACGATGGGATCTGACCTCCTGTCCACTGCAGACATCAATGTGACAGCACCATCAAGGACCCCCAGCCCCATGGTCACAACCTCTTCTCATTGCTCCCTTTGGGCAAAAGGTACACGAGCCTGAAGACCAGGTTCAAGAACAGATTTCATCAAACAGTGATCAGGGAGTTGAACTCCCCCGTACCCTAACCATCAACTCTCACCAAAGATTTGTCTGCACAATTCAAATACCATCTTTTAGTCTCACTGTAACGTCAACTAGAATATTTAGACATCTTCTGATATCAGAAACAGAATTTATTGTCATGAACACATCAGTAAATTTGTGGTTTTGCAGCAGCATCAAAGTGTAAACAGAAAAGAAAGTGAGGTCATGTATGGGGTTCGTTGTCCGTTCAAGAATCTGATGGCGGAGGGGAAGAAGCTGTCCTTGCGCTGCTGGGTGCTCATCTTCAGTCTCCTAGACCTCCTTCCTAATGGTAGCAGAGTGAAGAGGGCATGGCCTGGATGGTGGAGTGGGGGGGGGGGGGGGTTGTCCTTGAGAATAGAGGCTGCTTTGTTTAAGACACCACCTCATGTAGACGTCGTCAATGGAGTGTGGTGCCTGTGATGTCACAGGGGCTGAGTTAACAACCCTCTGGAGTTTATTCTTGTCCTGAGAGTTGGGGCCTCTGTCCCAGGCAGTGATGCAACTGGCCAAAATGCTCTCCACGGTCCACCCGTAAACGTTAACGAGAGTCTTCAGTAACCAAATCTCCCCAAATACCTCACAGAGTACAGCCACTGAAGAGCCTTCATGATTGCATTGACGTGGATGTTCATTATATTTTGTTTCTCTATCTGCTAGTAGAACTCTCTTGTTCGTTAGTCTAAGTTACCTACCTGTTTGGCAGCAGCGAGACACAATGTCAGTACATCTGTGCCTTGTACTCGTGTATAGACCCCCATGGTCATCCCTGCCACACAGAGATGCTGTGAGTGTGGAAATCCTAAAACAAGTGTTTCTATATTTGGCCTTCAACACTTCACCTGTGAATCTGCAGCGGTCGTCTACTGCACCCGGTGCTTCACTTGTGGTCTCCTCTGTTGGAGAGACCGGGAGCAGTCTGGGAGCTCACTTTGCTGAGTGCCTCAGCTCTGTCAACCTCAATAGCGTGGCTCTCCCAGTGGCCACCCATTTCAATTCCCTGTCCTGTACCCTTGCTGACATGTCCATCCATGGTCTCATGCATGGCCAGACTGAGACCACCCGCAAATTAGAGGAACATCTCATCTTCCAACTGGGCTCCCTCCATCCAGATGGCATTAAAAACTTTTCCAGTGTTCGTTAAGCCCTCCACCCTCTACCTTCCTCATCTCCTTACCCCCAGGTCTCTCTCTCTTTCCTTTCATGGAGCCAAAATCAACTCTCACCTTTCCTCTTATCACAGCTGATTAACCCCCTTTTGTCTGTTGGTCTGGACTCCTCCCCTTCCTATTCTCTCCCCCTTTCCCTCCCCAGCCTTTAATTCAGGCACCTGCCTGCTTTTTGCTTCTACCTTGAAGGAGGGACGAAACGTCGGTGATGTATCTTAACCTCCTGTGGACGCTGCGAGACTGCTGAGTTTCCCAGCATTGTTTTCTTTCCACCAGATTTTACATTCCAGTGGCCAAAACCCTCCCACTCCCAGAATCTTTCCCTGGCTCTGAAGGAGCTGGAAAATAATCACCCTTCCCACCCCTCCATGGGATTGCCAGAGGTGTCTGCATTGAACATGAGCCCCTCTCACTCTCTTTCTGTTAGTCTCTCTCCCCTCCTTCATTCCACCCTCCCTCACTCATTCCCTCCTCCCCTCCCTCCCTCTTCCCTCTCTCCCCTCGCCATCTCCTCTCCCTCCCATTCTCTCTTGTTTCACCTCCCCTCTCTTCCCAAACCTTTCTGCCTTCCATCTCTCCCTCCTTCCCTTCCCCCTCTCTCCATCCTTCCTTTTCTTGCCCATCTCCATCTCCCCCTCTTCTTCCCTGCCTCCCTCCCTCTTCCTCCTTCCTTCTGCCTCCTTTTCTTCCTCCTTCACCCTCTACCTCCCACTTTCCCTCCCTCTCTCCCTTCCCCCATCTCCCCCACCTTCCCACTTCCTCTCCTCCTCCCTCCATCCTGTATTTTCAATGAGCCACCAACCCTTGGCCAAGGAAATGAGGAGACAGGAAGCATGAATGGTGAGAGGTGGAGGAAAGGGGGGTGGAGAGGGAGGGAGGGAGAGGGAGGGAGGAGGGAGAAGGAGGGAGGGAAGAGAAGAAAAAGGGTTGAGGAAGAGGAGGGATAGGGGATGAAGGATTGAGAGGGGAGAAGGGAGAGGAGAGGAAGGAGTGATGGGGAGGGGAGGAAGAAGGGAGGGGGAGGGGAGGAGGGTTGGAGGGGGGAGAGAGAGAGGGGAGGAGGGAGGGAGAGGGTATGGAGAGGTGGGAGGGTGGGAGAGGAGAGGAAGGAGAGAGGTGGGAGGGCGGGAGAGGGGAGGAAGGAGAGGTGGGAGGGAGAGGGGAGAGAGGTGGGAGGGTGGAAGAGGGGAGGAAGGAGAGAGAAGTGGGAGAGGGGATGAAGGAGAGAGAGTATGAAGGAGGGAGGGAAGGAGAGGGGAGAAAGAGGGGAGGGAGATGGGAGGAGAGGGAAAGGAGGGAGGGAGAGAGGGATAGGGAGCAGGGAGGGATGGGGAGCAGGGAGGGATGGGGAGCAGGGAGGGATGGGGAGCAGGGAGGGATGAGGGACAGAGATGAGGGAGGGAGTTGTGCATTGGCTCGGTGCCCAGGGAGGCGGGGGGAGCAGCGGGGCCGCCCACGGGTCCCACCGGAGCACAGGAAGCCGGAGGACGCGAGCGGCGGCGGCCGGAGGACCGAGGATCCGGGGGTCGGTGAGCGTGTCGGGAGGAGGGGGTTCGCGCGGGGAAGGGAGATCAGGGACCCGTCGTTGGATCCCGGGGATTGGGGGGGGGGGGGGTGAAGCACCCGGTCTCTGTGTCCCGGGGATCAGCGTCCTTGTCGGGGTGAGGATCCTGAATTAGTGAGGGTCCCGGCCGGTGATCCTGTGTTGTGAGGATCCCCGTTCCTGGGTCCCGAGGGGTGAGGGTCTCGGCGGGGGGTGGGGGTGATGATCCCGGTTCTTGGGTCTCTAGGGGTGAGAGTCCTGGCGGCATTGTGCGCTTCATCCCTGCGGCCTCGGGAAGGAACCGTCCTGAAGCCCCCGTTGGTGCCCGAATTTCTCATTTCCCCGCCCGTGATGGGTCGGGTTCCCTTTCCGGGCAGCGGGTGGGGAGACTGGGGTTGAATGGAGAGGGGTGGAGCGGAGGCATTTCTCCCCGCAGAGCACCACATAGCCGGGAAACCCCTCCCCCACCATTCCTCTGAATCTGGGCTTTGCACCCGTCCCCCAGCCCCTTTTTGGAAGCAGATGGGCGCCTAGCGCTGCCAGAACCTGCCTCTGTCCCGTGACGGGCTGAAGTGGCTGGGCTGGAGGGAGGGGGAGAAGATTGGAATGTGGCTGCCTGCGATATCTCAGCGTCCAGGAGACTCTGTTTCGGAGGCAGGTGTCCCAGACCCCGAATCTCAGCGAGGGTGCATTTGAACGGAGGACGGGGCGGGAGGAGGGCAAGGTGCAGGGGGAACTAGGTCGAACTGGGACTCGCTCAGGTTCTGCGTCCCTTTCAGACTGTCGAAGTTCAAAAAGGCCGTGAAACTTTCGGGGTTTTACCAGATTGGTTTTATTCTGCTGGAGTTAACAGCAAAGAAAGCTACAGAGTCAACGGGCTTCATCAAAGTGCGAGCAAAATGTGGGCAGGCGCCCGAACAAAATGATGGGGAGGAGTATGGACCCACAGGGTGGATAAGGGAGGGAGTGAGGGCTCGTCAGCAACAGAGGGGATGGCTCTGTGAGTGGAGAGGGAAGGGGGTGGGGAGGTGGAGGGAAGAGGACAGAGGGACGGGGAAGTGAGGGAGCGGCCGGCATAGCCCGGAAACACTGTCCATTTGGAGGGCGCCCAGGTGGAATATGAGGTGTCACTCCACCAATTTACGGGTGGTCTTGGCGGGACAGTACATGAGGCTGTGGGTAGATATCTTGGCGTGGGAGTGGAATGCAGAACTGAAATGGTTAGCTGCTAGGAGATCCCAGCCACTGATGCACATCCAGAACATTCCAGCACAGTGCAGCCCACAATGTGCTGACCCATGTAAACCAACAATCTAGCCCTTCCCTCCCTCAGACCCACAACCCCTGTTTTTCTTCCATCCAGGCACCTGTCTCTTAGATGCCACTAATGTTCTAGCCCCCCACCTCCACCCCTTGGCAAGGCATTCCAGGCCCCACAACTCTCTATGTAAAACTATTTACCCCTGATGTCTCCCCTAAACTTCCCTCCCTTCACTCTGTACAGATGTCCCCTGGTGTTTGCTATTCCCATCCTGGGAAACAGGAAGTTTCCAAGCCCTTTGATCCAAGCCCTTCATAATCTTGTCCACCTCTCCTCTCATCCTTCTTCGATCCAGACAGAAAAGTCCCAGCTCTGTTAACCCCACTTTATGTGACATATTCTCCAATCCAGGCAACATCCTGGTAAATCTCACCTCCACCCGATCCAGACCAATAATGGGAAATGATTACCAACCTCTGATCACTGGGTTATGGGCCAAAGGTCTTGGCAGATAATTGACATGATCAGGGCATTGAGGGATGGGGAATGAATGCTGGTGTGGGATTAGTGTCGGTGGGTCAGTATGGAGAGGAATGGGCCAAAGGGCCATATTCTGTCTTGAATAACTCCAGGACACCAAGACTTGTAAAGTACTCAGTCTGGATGGTGGGAGATTTGCATCCCATTGAAAGTTACGGATAAAATCCCGCAGATGCTGGAAGACTGAAACGAAACCAGTGGAGGCTGGGCTGGTCAGGCAGGGCCTATGTGAGAGGGTATGGAGGTCCATTTGGGAAACGTGGATGGGGGGGGGGGGAAATAGAGGGAAGGAGGCTTGTTTCTTCCGTCACGTATGAGGTTGCATCCATGGCTCCCCCCCACCTTGTATGGTTGGGGGAGGCTGGGTCCATGATGGGGGAGGGGACCTGAGTGATGTGGCGCACACTATTCCTGGCAATTCTGTGGACTCCTGCTCACTGCCTGCTCCTCTCTTCCAGGGGGTTTCCTGGACCCTCTGTCCGCAGAGGGTGGTGGACAGCATCCGATCACTGCCCATGTCTTCTCCAGGTAGGTGCTAACCTTGACATTGCCCTCCCACACTCTCCCTGCAGCTGCCACAGAGATTTCCCTGTGCTAGCACAGGCAGGTACGATGATCTCTGTGGGGCATGACCTCCTCAATACAACCTCCTCCTCAGTCAGAGTCTGGCATAAAGGCAGTGGCGGCCACTTTACATTCGTGTCTGGGGGTTGGAAGCAGAGCACCGTCCCATCACACACTCCCGGGGTAAGACATAGAGTGAAGCTTCCTCTGCACCATCCCATCACATAGTCCCGGGGTCAGGTTCAGAGTGAGGCTCCCTCCACACCATCCCATCACACAGTCCCGGGGTCAGGTTCAGAGTGAAGCTCCCTCCGCACTGTCCTATTGCACACTCATGGGGTCAGACACAGAGTGAAGCTCCCTCTGGACCATCCCATCACATAGTCCTGGGGTCAGGTTCAGAGTGAAGCTCCCTCCACACCATCCCATCACACAGTCCCGGGGTTAGGTTCAGAGTGAAGCTCCCTCCGCACTGTCCTATCGCACACTTGTGGGGTCAGACACAGAGTGAAGCTCGCTCTGCACCATCCCATCACACACTCCTGGGGTCAGACACAGAGTGAAGCTCCCTCCGCACCATCCCATCACACACTCCCAGCGTCAGACACAAAGTGAAGCTCCCTCCGCACCGTCCTATCACACACTCCCAGCGTCAGACACAGAGTGAAGTTCCCTCCGCACCATCCCATCACATACTCCCGGGGTCAGACACAGAGTGAAGTTCCTTCCCATTGCACACTCCTGGGGAGAGACACAGAGTGAATTTCCCTCCGCACCATCCCATCACACTCCCAGGGTCAGATACAGAGTGAAGCTCCTTCTGCACCTTCCCATTGCGCATTCCTGGGGAGAGACACAGAGCGAAACTCCCTCCGCGCCGTCTCATCACACACTCCCAGGGTCAGACATAGAGTGAAGCTTCCTCTACACAATCTGCATTTTCCTTTCCCCCTCCAGCTCTTTGATAGCAGAAGTTCAAATTTATTATCATCTGGACTGTACAGAACCAGCCAGATGAAACAGCATTTCTCCAGACACATGATTTAAAATAAATATACATAAATATTTTGGGATGATTTACTCGGTTACAGGACACTGTTCATCTAATTAACAGCCTATGGGAAAAGGCTGTTCCCCAGCCCAGCCATCCTGATCTTGATGCTCCTGTACCTCCTTCCTGTTCCTTCCTGTTGGTAGTGGGTCAAAGGACCTGGGTGTGGATGGAAAGGATCCTCAATAATTCTCTGAGCCCAATTTAAGCAACTGTCCCAGTGAATATCGTCAGTAGAGGAAAGGGAAACTCCGGTGATTGTCTTGTCCTTTTCAACGATCCTCTGCATTAATCTCCGGTTCGATGCTTTGCAGCTCCTGTCCCACACAGTGTTGCAGCCAGACAGGACCACCCATGCACCCATCTGGGCACTCCTGTTTCATCCCCCCCCCTCCAGTTTTTCAGTCGAGGGGTGAATTTGGGCAGCGTGGGCAGGAAGGGGCTTATTGCCATGATGTATGCAGCAGTCTTCAAGTGTCCAAATGCTCGGTGGGAATGCTCCAAGTCCAGACTTCTCTCCCACTGATGAAGGTCACCATCTCTTCCAAAGCCCCCCCTACCCCACAGAGAGTGAAAGTCCAGCTTTCCCCTCCCTGAGGGAGGGTCAGAGGGGGAGATAGGGGTGAAAGATTAGGATGGTTAAGATGGCCTCTGGGACGCTGGGGGATTGAGTTCAGGAGTTGGGAGGTCATGTCACAGCTCTACAAATCACTGGTGAGACCCACATGGAGAGTATTGTGTTCAGTTCTGGTTGCCTCATTACAGGAAGGATGGGGAAGCTGTGGAGATTCATCAGGATGTTGCCTGGATTGGAAAATAAGTCTCATGAGGCAAGGTTAGCAGAGCTGGGACTTCTCTTTGGACTGAAGGATGAAAGGAGACTTGATAAGAGGTCGATATGAGAGGCAGAGACAGGGTGGACAGTCAGCGCCTTTTTCCCAGGGCAGGCGTAGCCAGAGGACGTCTATACAAAGTGAAGGGAGGGGAGTTTAGGGGAGATATCAAGGGTAGGCTTTTTATACAGAGAGTTGTGGGGGCCTGGAATGACTTGCCAAGGTTGGTGGTGGAGGCTAAAACATCAGGGGCATTTAATTCTCTTAGACAGATGCATGGATGGAAGAAAATAGAGGGTGACGGGTAAGGAGCGTTTAATTTTTTATTAAGGAATATATGGGTCAGCACAACATCGAGGGCCTGTATTGTGCTATAGTGTTCTATGTTCAATATTATTGGCATTCGCGGATGGAAGGTCAATGATAGCTTGCAACTTTCAAGGGTGAAAGATCAGGGGCTTTCGAGATGAGAGGTCAGTATCTGGCCATGAGTGAGCAGGGGTGAAAGGTCAGGGGCTAGCCTCCCTATTGTCCGGTTGCCCTCCTGAGTACCTGATGTTTCTTTCCTCACAGGCTACCCGACGGGGCCCTCGGCCTATCCCGTGGCGCAGCCGGGCGTCTTCCCTTTGCCACAGTATGGCTACCCACAGCCCAGTTATGCGGCCCATGACCCCAGCCAGCAGGCACTGCCACTCGGCTTCCTTCCTTACCCATCTCCGGCTGCTGGCAGCACGCTGCAGCCCCCAAGTGGACCCTACTACAGTGGGCCGGTGGTACAGAGGCCCCCGGCAGGCACCCTCCATAGCCAGGACGAGGACCCTGGCATCGTCCATGCCCCCTTGATGGCAGGAGTCGACTGCCCGCCAGGATTGGAGTGCCTGGCACAGGTGAGAATCTGAGGTGGAGGGCCAGAAGCAGACATCTTAGCCCACGTGCAATGTGGGGGGGAAAACAAAAGGGCACCATCTTAATGGGACGGGGGGGTGTGAGGAGAGAGAGGTGTCATCATTGGGGGCAGTAAGGGGGGGAAGGGGGCTTCATGCGGCCCATGACCCCAGCCAGCAGGCACTGCCACTCGGCTAAGGGATATGAGAAACTCTTTGAACCATAGAACATTACAGCACAGAAACAGGCCCTTTGGCCCTTCTAGTCTGTGCTGAGCCATTTTTTTTGTCTAGTCCCACTGACATGAACCCAGTCCATATCCCTCCACACCTCTCCCATCCATGTACCTGTCCAAATTCTTAAATTGAGCCAGCATTCACCACCTCAGCTGGCAGCTCGTTCCACACTCCCACCACTCTCTGCGTGAAGAAGGTCCCCCCCCATGTTCCCTCTAAAATTTCCCCCTTTCACCCTTAACCCATGTCCTATGGTTTGTATCTCACCTACCCTCAGTGGAAAAAGCTGACCTACATTTACTCTACCTATCCCCTCATAATTTTAAATACCTCAATCAAATCTCTCCTCATTCTTCTACGGTCCAGGGAATAAAGTCCGAATCTGTTTAACCTTTCCCTGTAACTCAGTTTCTGAAGTCCAGCCAACATCCTGGTAAATCTTCTCTGCTCTCTTTCTATCTTATCGATAACTTTCCTGTAGTTCGGTGACCAAAACTGTACACAATGCTCAAATTTTGGCCTCAGCAATATCTTATACAACTTTACCATAACATCCCAACTCCTGAATGACGGGAGATTTGATCGAGGTATTTAAAATTATGAGGGGGACAGACAGAGTAAATGTAGGTCGGCTTTTTTCCCACTGAAGGTTGGTGAGATACAAACCATAGGACATGGGTTAAGGATGTAACGGGAAAAGGTTAGGGGGATCTTCTTCACACAGAGAGCGATAGGGGTGGGGAATGAGCTGAGGTGGTTAATGTGGGCTCAGTTTTAACATTAAAGAAGAATATTTGGACAGGTGCATGGATGGGAGGGGGTAGAGGGATATGGACTGGGTGCAGGTCAGTGGGTCTAGGCAAAAAAAATGGTTCGGCGCAATCTAGAAGGACTGAAGGGGCCTGTTTCTGTGCTTTAATGTTCTCTGGTTCCTGTACTCAATAATTTATAAAGTATGAGGGCAAGAAAGGGTTTGTGGGAACACAATAGAACAGGCATGCAGATCTAAGGGTCTGAACATTCTCCTGCCACGGTGAAGCTCACCCAGCCAAGTGTGTGTGTGTCTCTTTGTGGCAGATCGACCAAGTCCTCATCCATCAGAAGGTGGAGATCTTGGAAGGTGAGTCTGCTTCAAGCGTGTCTAACCCCACCTCGGGTTATTGCCGGCCCCTCTCTCAGCCCCCTTTGGGTTCAGTGAGTGCGGGGGTGGGGGGGTTTGTAGAGATGGATGTTTGCCACTCCAGAAACCCCTTTGGATTTACAGACCCTCTCCATTGCAGGGCCCGATTACAGGCCCTGACCCCAGCACTCTCCCCATTACAGGTTCTGACCTCAAAACTCTCCAGCGGTGGGGAGTAAGGGGGCCTGGGGGAAATTTGAGGGTTTCTTGATTAGTCCGGGGGTTAAAGATTATGGGGAGAAGATCGGGGTGAGAGGTGAGAGTGCTCGAGTCAGGCCCTATGTGGGGCAGCAGGGGAAAGTTGTACGAACTGGGACTGGGGCAGAGCGGAGGCGGGGGTCAGAGAGGTGGACTTGTGGAGAGAGTCGGACAAAAGGGGTGGTTAGAGAGAGGGGAGGGGAGTCAGAGCGAAAGGGGTTGGAGAGAGGGAGCTCAGAGATGGAGAGGGGTGGTTGATGGGGAAGGATCAGAGGGGTGAGGGACAGGGGTGGTCAGAGAGTGGGACGGATTGGAGAGTTAGAGAGGGGGATCAGAGAGAGGAGAAGCTTAGAAAGGGAAATGGAGATGGGGGCCGGAGAGGGTGGGTCAGAGGGGGATGGGGAGAAGGGATTTGGGGATGGGGGTCAGAGAGAGAGGACGGTTCAGAGCAGGGGGATAGAGGGGTCTTGGAGGAGGAAATTAGAGAGGGGAGGGGTTTTGGGAAGGAGTGTCAGAGTGAGGGGAAGTTTGGTGGAGAGGGGGGTTGGGGAGAGGGGATTTGGAGTTAGAGGACGGTTCAGAGCGGTTGGGGGGGGTCAGAGAAAGGACAATTCAGAGCAGGGGTTCAGGGAAAGGGGTCGGAGGGGGGAATTGGAGAAGGGGAGGGATCAGAGAGAGGGGGTCAGGGTAGGAGTATCAGAGTGAGGGGAAGATCAGGGGAGGGCTCAGAGAGAGGATTTTGAAATGGGGTCACAGAGAGAGGACGGTTCAGAGTGGAGGGGTTAGAGAGAGGGAGGCTTGGAGAGGGTGTGTTGGAGAGTGGGGGCTCAGAAAGAGGTTGGGGGAGGTGGTTCAGAAGGAGGGGGGGAATTTAGCTAACTGTCTCGGCCCCTCCCTCAGCTCTCACGAGTTTCGAGACGAGGAACAAGTACTTGCTGAAGAACAGCATGGGCCAGTGCATCTATAGCGCCAAGGAGAGCAGTAACTGCTGTGCCCGCAACTGCTGTGGTTCCCTGCGCTGCTGCCATGTGAAACTGCGAGATCACTCGGACCGCGAGGTCATCCACCTGGTCCGGCCCCTCAGGTGCACCAGCTGCTGCTTTCCCTGCTGCCTGCAGGAGGTGAGTGTGGGGCATGGGGGGGGGGGGGGTGCTTCCTGGGGTAAAGGAGTCTTCCAGGGGGGGTGTGGGGGGGGGATTTCTTCAGGTGTGATGGGGATTCCTTCAGGTGTGATGGGGATTCCCAAGAGGAGGGTCTTTTCCCAGGAGGAGGGAGGGATTCCTGGAGGGCAGGTGGGGTTTTCAGGGGTTGAGGTTTCTGGGGAGGCTGTGAGGGGACGTGGGAGGGGAAGGGAGTTAGGGGGCTTCCCAGAGGGAGGGGGCCATCTGGGGAGAGGGGCACATTCCAGGGCAAAATGTCTTCCCTTGGATGGGGGAGGGGCTTTCCAGAGGTGGGGACACCCCAGGGTAAGACCGGCTATTCCCCCTCCCCATCACACTGCCCATCCTCAGGGAGGGGTCCATTCAGATCATGTCGGGACCAGGGTCTCAGTGACCAACATTGCAGTCACAGCGTTAAAGTCGACACAAGGTTCTCCTACTGTTTGGGCGCCAGCCAATGCTCACAGTGACTATTAAATCTCCCCTCTTCTACGGTCCAGGGAATAAAGTCAAAACCTGTTTAAACTTTCCCTGTAACTCAGTTTCTGAAGACCAGCCAACATCCTGGTAAATCTTCTCTGCACTCTTTCTATCTTATCGATAACTTTCCTGTAGTTCGGTGACCAAAACTACATAATGCTCAAATTTTGGCCTCACCAATGTCTTATACAACTTTACCATCACATCCCAACTCCTGTACTCAGTACTCTGATTTAATGTGCCAAAACCTCTCTGTACAACCCTGTCCACCTGTGATGCTACTTTCAGGGAATTATGTACCTGTATTCCCAGATCCCTCTGTTCTACCACACTCCTCAGTGCCCGACCATTTACCATGTACGTCCTTTCTTGGTTGGTCCTTCCAAAATCCTCACACTTGTCTGCATTAAATTCCATCTGCCATTTTCCAGATGGTCCAGATCCCTTTGCGAGCTTTGAAAACCTTTTTCGCCATCTATAACGTCTCCAATCTTGGTGTCATCAGCAAACTTGCTGATCCAATTTGCCATATTATCATCCAGATCATTGATGTAGACGACAAACAACAATGGTCCCAGCATCGATCCCTGAGGAAACCCCACTCGTCACAGGCCTCCAGTCTGAGAAGCATCATCCACCACCAGTCTCTGGCTTCTCCCGTCCACCTGCTGTCGAATTCAGTTCACTAATTTGTGCCTGAACCTTCCTGACTAACCGCCCATGTGGGACCCTGTCAAAGGGCTTACTAAAGTCCACATAGATAATTCACAGCCCTTCCTTCATCAACTTTCCTGGAAACTCACTCGGAAAACTCTACAAGATTGGTTAAACATGACCTACCACACACAAAGCCATGTTGACTATCCCTAATCAGTTTCTGGCTATCTAAATAATTGTACATCTGATCTGTTAGAACACCTTCCAATAATTGACCTACTACTGATGTAAGGCTCACTGGCCTAGAATTTGCAGGGTTACTTTTGGAGCCTTTTTCAAACAATGGAACAATGTGAGCTCCCCTCCAATTCTCTGGCCCTTCCCCCGTGGTTCAGCACATTTTAACTATTTCTCCCAGACCCCCTGCCATTTCTGCACTAGTATCTTGCAAGGTTTGAAGGAATATCGTGTCAGGCCCCAGAGATTTATCCACTCTATTTGCTTTAAGATAGCCAGCACTTCCTCCTCTTTAATCAGTACAGGCTCCATGCCCTCACTGCTGGTTTTCCTCCCTTCCCATGACTCTGTGCTCGTTTCCCGAGTGAATACTGATGAAAAAAAAACCATTGAAGATCCCATTTCTTCTGGATCTACACAAAGCCGACCAAATCATAAAACAAAGTATTGAGTCCAGGAGTTGGAATGTGATGGTAAAGTTGTACAAGACATTGGTGAGGCCAAATTTGGAGCATTGGTGCAGTTTTGTTCACCAAACTACAGAAAAGATAGAAAGAGCACAGAGAAGATTTATTAGGATGTTGCCCATACTTCAGGAACTAAGTTACAGGGAAAGGTTACACAGGTTTGGACCTCATTCCCTGGAGTGTAGAAGAACGAGGGGAGATTTGATTGAGGTATTTAAAATTATGAGGGGGACAGAGTAAATGTAGGTCGACTTTTCCCAATGAGGGTAGGTGAGATACAAATCAGAGGACATGGGTTAAGGGTGAAAGGGGAAAACTTTAGGGAGAACTTCTTCACACAGAGAGTGGTGGGGGGTGTGGTGGTGAATGTGTGCTCACTTTTAACATAGAAGAATTTGGACAAGTACATGGAGGATGGGAGGGGTGTGGAGGAATATGGACCGCATGCAGCTCAATGGGACTGAGCAGAAAAATGGTTCAGCACAGACTAGAAGGGCTGAAGACCTGTTTGCTGTGATATTCTCTGGTTCCAAAGAGGGGTAAAAGTAAAATTGAGTGTGATTTAAACACGATATAAAAACTGAAAATGGTGATTCCTGGGCCTGAGGCATTGGCTCCACCTTTCCCTGTAGTGGCTGACTCCCTTGTTGACTATGTCCACCATTTTCTGCCTTTATGTGTCTCCCCTTGGCTGCATTTGATGAAGTGCACTTCCCCCAGCTCCTTCATCCCTCTCCACTTTCTTCTCTCCTGCCCAAACAGGGTTGGCTGAAAGCAGAGTCACCACATTCCTTCCCAGATGCCGGTTGCTAGGTGCGGCCTAGCAAGTGACTCAGCCTTGATTTAAGGCCCTCCCTTTCAAGAGCATCTGGGTGCACTCTGAAGGGCGTGGGCTGGCTTAGTTTTGGGGAGGAGTCACGCAGAAGCATGTTTGTAACTGTAGAATGTCCTGACCTCAGCATTTGGAAACAATGGCCGTCTGGTTGTGAGTCAGGCCTGCCTTGGGCTGAACACTGTAGCTGCCTCACTGGGGGAGGGGGGAGCTTGTGTGAACGAGGAGAAAGCATTTCTGGCGACAGGGCAGGCAGCTGTATCTCAGCTCCAAGGGCCCTGGTTCGATCCCCACCTCTGGAGCTGCTGGTGCGGAGTTTGCAAGTAACCAGGTTGAGGGGGTGGGCAGTCATTGGGTTAACTTGCCCCAATCTCCCTCCAGTGTGTGATGTGGATGGAGAGGGTTGGTCACAAGGTGAAAACAAACCGGGATTAGTATGAATGAGGGGTTGTGGGCCTATATGTTCTCCATGGGCCAAAGGGCCTCCTCCACGGCACACCACTCGATCGGAGGTTAGGGGCAGGCATTCTGAAATGGGGATGGGACAATTGAAACCTTTTAGATCAGTTATTCTTACCCATTTCACCTGGAGACAAGACGAGGTGTTTGTTCACTGACCGTGGATCTCTGATATAACCACAGACCCGGCCTGGGGACTGTTCTTGGGCAGAAAACAAACAACAAACCAAGTTTCTGATCGTTTAACGTCGAGCCCATTGAAAGTTCATGTTTATTGCGGGAAGGACTTGTTTCGCGAGCAGTCTATCCAGTCAGCGCTAACACGTACACATCTGTACAAAGTTGAGCAAAAGTCCGTTATAGTGGGGCGTCTTGGAGTGAACGATTAGTCGGTGCTTGGCAAGGGCTGCTTGGGGTTCACTCAGGAGCCTGATGACTGCGGGGAAAGAACTGTGTTTAAGCCCCGTTGGTGCACGAGTTGAGTCCTCTCCCTGATGGGAGGAGGGGGAAGAGTGTGTGTCCGGCATGTGGCAGGGCCTTCAGTGTGTCGGCTGCCTTTCCTGGATAGCAGGAGGTGTGGATTGGGGTTTAGCGTGATGTTCCAACCTGCATTCACTGTCTTCTGCAGCTTCCGACCTTGGGTAGAGCAGCTCCCGTCCCATTGGAGGGACGTTGGTGCTCTCATGGCCACCTTTTGGGGGATTGTGTCCCGTTTTGGTCACCGTGCTGCAGGAAAGGGGTTGATGACCTGGAGAGGGGGCAGAGATTGACGAGGATTTGGCCAGGACTCGGGGGGGGGGGGTGAAGAGCTGAGCTACAGGGAGAGGGGGAGCAGGCTAGGGTGAGGGATGATCTCACAGACGTGGACAGAATTACGGGAGGAAGATAGGGTGAACGCAGAGGGTCTTTTACCCAGAGCAGGGGAATTGGTCACCAGAGGACACGGATTTCAGGTGGGGGGGGGAGATTTAATGGACCTGAGGGGTGATGTTTTTACAGAGGGTGGTTGGTGTGTGGAACGGGCTCCCGGAGGGGGTGGCTGAGGCCGGGACTATTGCAACATTTAAGATTGGATGGATCCAGGGATAGCATGGGTTTAGATGAGATCATGAACTATTTATTGTTACAGCGCCAGCGATCGGGGCTAGTGTTCGAATCCCACGCTGTCTGTAAGGAGTTTGCACGTTCTCCCTGTGTCTGCGTGGGTTTTCCCCGGGGTTCCAATTTCCTCACAGTGGGGGTGGGTAGGTGTGAATGAGGGTGACCAAGGGTGGGGGGGGGGTTGGGTGGCAAAGGGGTGGGTGGGGGCAAGTGCAAGTGGGTGGTGAAGGCATTGGTGTGGGGGTGGGTAGGGGCAGATGGGGGTATGGGCAGGTGGTGAGGGAGTCGGCGTGGGTGAGGGCGGGTTGGGAGGGAGTGGAGGTGGGTTGGGGCAGGTGGCAGATGGTCAGACTAGAGCCTGGATACCCATCCCCTCTGCTTCCCTTTCCCCCCCTCCCCACCGCACCCCTGGGCAGCTGGAAGTGCAGTCGCCCCCCGGGACCACCATTGCCTACGTGCGGCAGACCTGGCACCCGGTCCTGCCCAAATTCTCCATCCATGATGTGGAAGGGGTCACTGTCCTGAGGGTGGTCGGGCCCTGCTTCACCTACTCCTGCTGTGGGGATGTGGCCTTCCAGGTGAGAGGTGTGGGGAAGAGGGATTGGGAGATGAGGAGAGGGGATGGGGGTGAAGGTGGGGGATGGAGGGGAAGGGGTGGAGCTGGAGGGGAGGTTGGGGCTGGAGGGGAGGGAGGAGAGGGGTGGGGATGGAGGGGTGGGGGTGGGACAAGATGAGGGAAGGGAGAGGGGTGGGGATGGAGGGGTGGGGGTGGGGGTGGGACAAGATGAGGGAAGGGAGAGGGGTGGGGATGGAGGGGAAAGGTTGGGAATGGACGGGAAGGGGTGGTGGTGAGGATGGAGGGGAAGGGTGATTGTGGTAGGGATGGGGGAAGGAGTGTGGGGAGGCGTCCGGGAGAGGTGGGGTTGGTGGGAGGGGTATCGAGGGGAGGGCTCCGTCCCGATTTCCCTCACCACCCTCACCGTCTCCTCTCAACCGCGGTGAAGGTGAAGCCTCCGGATGAATCGAGAAACGTGGGCCGGATCAGTAAGCAGTGGAGTGGACTAGTGAGGGAGGCTGCGACTGACGCAGATAACTTTGGTGTGCAGTTCCCCAAGAATCTTGACGTGAAGATGAAGGCCGCGTTGCTGGGAGCCTGTTTCCTCATTGTACGTATGCGCGCACGGCGTCCGACTCACTGTCTCCCACAGGGGTGAGCGCTCCCTTTGGTGTCTTGTGTATTGATCGGAGATTGCGTTTTGTCCGCCACTGCAGACCTTTCACCCTGATGTGTACACCCCTCTACCCTGGCACAGTACACATTCCTGCACTACCTGTGTGAGCTAAACGCAGACTCTTCACCCCTGCGTGTCTCAACTAAAGACAGACCCTCCTCCATCACTGCAACAGCTAGTGTTTTTGAGGTACATGCAGGCCCCTCCATCTCTGTAACAGCTCACATTTCTGAGCTAAAGTCAGATCCCTCCATCCCTGTAACAGTTTGTGTTTCTGGGCCACGCACCTTGCGTGTCTGAGCTACGCGCAGACCCATAGACCCTGCCACAGCTCGCGTGTCTGCGATATACACAGATCCCTAGCCCCTGCAACAGCTTTTACCTGTTCTTGCCAGGGCTTGTTGAGCTACTGACTCAGTCCGCTCCCCCAGCAACCGTTCCCCCCGACATCCACTCCCCACGATGTCCGCTCCACTACACGGATCTTCAGCTTCTCTGACCTGCCGACTTCTACCAGTGATTTCATCCCGTGCGAGTGAATGTGCACCCTTCTCCACCGCTACTTATAACACGCTATTTCTCTTCCCCTGAACCCCTCCCCGTCCCTCTTCCCCTCCCCCATACTCCCGACCCCCTTCCTCTCCCTCTGCCCCTCTTCCCCCTACCTCTACCCCATCCCCCTCCCCGACCCCTCCTCTTCCTCACCCGCCACACCCCTCCTCTTCTCCACTCCCTCCCCACCCCCACTTCCCCACCCCTATCTCCCCCCACTGCCTCTCCATCTCCCCCTCCCTCTCTCCTCACTCCTACTTTCCCCACTCCCTCTCGCCCAATGCCTCGCCATCTCCCCCTCACTCCGACTCTCCCCACTCCTCCCCCTCCCTTTCCCCCACTCCCTCTCACCCAATGCCTCTGCCCTTATCTCCACTCCGTCTCCCCCAATCCCTCATTCCTTTCTTCCCAACCCACTCCTCTTCCCCACCACCCCTCTCTTCCGTCACTTCCCCCCACCCTCTCTCCCGCAGGATTTTGTCTACTTCGAGCGTGGACGAAATGACGACCAGCGCTGCGGGGTGTGGCAGTGACGGTCCCACCCAGGGAAACAACAAGGAGGGACTTTCCGACACGGACGAGATCCCTGAGGGAGGGGAGTGTGTTCTTGCTGACTGCCGGTGATCAGCACCGTTTATGCAGGCCCCAGGGATGATTGTGCCGTGACCTCTTTCGATTGTGGGGACTTGTGCTGGGGATCTCAGCTGTCATGGAACTCAGCAGAACACTTCCCTGTTTCAAACACCAAACCTCTGAAGGGGAGTATCCGACCCAAAGGGAGACCCTCTCCACGCGAGTCCCGTTGGGGTCAGGGTGGGGGAAGGGTGTTTCACTGGTAGGAGAGGCCTAAATAAGGGAGTGGAGCGTACAACTCCGAGGTGTGTCGGGACTTGGGGTGGGTGGGAGCAAGGTGTGAAGCTGCACAGACAGGATTATTTGGTGGGTTTAAAGAGGAGGTGTCCACGTGTGAAAGGTTTGGGGGTGGGGGACCAGGTGCAGAGGAGGAGTTGGGGATCACAATCGGGTTGGCAGATGGAGATGAATCAAGTGGCCCTATTTTGCTCTGTTCTTGTGTCCTCTGCTTGTGCGCTATCTGGGATCCTGTAATTGTGAGAATAAGTTTAAAGCCCTGAAAACATGTTATTAGTAAACTCTAACCTTTATTATATTTACCACACATTTTAAAAAATTTCAACATCCAGCACGGTAACAAGGCCCTTCCAGCCCATGAGCCCGTGCCACCAAATTAACCTACAACCCCCGGTGGGAGGAAATTGGAGCCCACGCAGACACGGGGAGAACGTGCAAGCTCCTTACAGACGGCCATGGACAGACACGCGAGTGTGGGAGGGTAACTCGGAGTTGAAATGGTTGGCGACTGGGAGGTCGGTCTGGCTCGGACAGAGAAGAGGTGTTGGGCAAAGCGATCTCCCAATTTGTGACCGGTCTCTCCGAGGTAGAGAAGGCCACAGAGGGAGTACGGGATGCAGTAAATCAGTCCTGTGGATGCACAGGTCATGTTGCTTCACATGAAAGGCCTGTTTGGGGATGTTACTTGGATTGGAACTGTCTTAAGAAGCAAGGTTAGCAGGAGGGAAAATGGACGAGAGGTGATTTAATAGAAGGTGTCTTAGAACATAAAACATTCCAGCACAATACAAGCCTTTCGGCCACGATTTTGTGCTGACCTATATAACAGTCTAACCCTTCCCTGTAAACCCTCTATTTTTCCCATCCATGGGTGTCTAAGAGTCTTAAATGACCCTAATGTTCCAGCCTCCACCCCCGCACCCCCCCAGCAAGGCATTCCAGGCCCCCACAACTCTCTGTAAAAAAAAATGTACCCCTGACATCTCCCCAAAACTTCCCTTCCTTTACTTTGTACACTGGTGTTTGCTATTCCTGCCCTGGGAAACGCACTGGCCATCTACCTGATTTATAATCCTGACAACCTCTATCAAGTCTCTCATCCTTCTTCATTCCAAAGAGAAAAATCCCAGCTCTGCTAACTTTGCCTCATAAGACTTATTTTCCAATCCAGGCTACATCCTGGTGAATCTCCTCTCCCCTTCTCCACATCCTTCCTGTAATGAGGTGACCAGAACTGAACACAATACTCCAAGTGGGGTCCCACCAGAGATTTATAGAACTCCAATGTTAACTCACAGCTCTTGAACTCAATTCCCCAACTAATGAAGCCGAGCTTCCCACTGGCCTTCTTAACTATCCTATCAACCTGTATGGCAACCTTTAGAGATGTACGGATTTGGACCCCATGGCCCCTCTGTTCTTCCACATTATTAAGAATCACAGACCTGACCTTCCAAAATGCAACATCTCATACTTTTCTCGATGAAACTCCATTTGCCAAGGTTGAGTGAACTTAGTCTTTTCCTCTTGGGGTGATGGAGGATGATTGAGGTGTTCAGGATGTGGAGAGGCACCTCTGTGGACGGTCAGAGGCTTCGTCACGAGGGCTGAAACGGCCAACACGAGGAGGTGCTTGGCAGCAAAGTATGGGGGGGGATGTTATTCACACAGAGGGGTGGGTACAGGGAATGTGCTGCTGGTAATGGTGGTGGAGGCAAGGACGATGGGGTCTTTTAAGAGACCGTTAGATAGGTTCGTGGAACTGAGAGAAATGACGGGTTGTTCAGTAGGGAAATTTTGAGGCTGTTGTCAGAGTAGGTTATTGGGTCAGGTCGCCAGCTGTCCCGTATATACAGGCCATGTCCTGCATTTAATGGTTTTGTCCTATGTCCTCTATTGACTTTATCAGGACGCCTTAACTGTGCTGTAATTTTTAAATAAATTGCAAAATTCAGCAGTTTAGAGCCGTACAATTTGGAATTTTATGTTGCACATGTATTTTCCTTCATAAAAACAAATATCAAATAACTCCATTGAAGAAAGTGACCCGAAGACGGCAATGTTATGAACTTGTTTGGAACTGCACATGTAACACGTTTCATTCATTTTTTTTTAAATTTAATTCAGATGACTTGTCACTTTTAGTTGAATGTTTTTTTTCCATGTAGTAATTTTATTTTACCTCAATGTACTTGTTTATATGGGAATTAGAAATCATTTACATTTGAACATGCTGTCTTGTATTTCTATTTGGCAAATCTGGTAACCCTATATTGGGTCAGCACAACACTGTGGGCCAAAAGGCCTGTTCTCTGCTGCAGGTTTCTAAGTTCCATCAAGAAGCCGTTTAAACTCTGCTATCCCAGACCTGCCCCTGGCAGCCTGTTCCAGGCACTCACAACTCTGTGCAAAATAAAAACTTCTCACCACTCTCCCCCCCCACCCGAACATCTCCCATAAATGTTTCCCTTCCCTCCGGAAGCAATCGTCCTCCAGTATGCAACATTTCTACCCCAGGGAAAAGATTCGGACTGCCCATTGACGCTTCTCATCCTGGTGAATCTCAGGTCCAGAGGAAGTTAGCCCGACCTCTCCCCATAACTTGCATCCGCAGATCCAGGCCACATCCTGTTGAATCCCTTTAGTGCCTGTACCATACCTGTAATAACGCGACCAGAAACTGCACAGACTTCCAAGGAAGACCTGACCAAAGGTTAGTATAGCTGCAACATGAATTGGTGAGGTGCAGAAAGGGACTCGTGAGTGCGTGCAGTTCATTTGCAAGTCAAACTGATTCCAAAGGGTCCAGGTATGACCTGACGGAGACTTGGGGTGAGGTTGATGGAGGTTCGCAGTGGGAGAGAGGGGTCTGAACCTCAGCAGTTCACCCACTAACCTGGATTTGGACGGGCTGTAACATGCGAGCGTGCTGGAGAAACTCAGCAGGTCACGCAGGAAGGAAAGGTGGAGGAGGAAGATTTGGACAGGGTGGGGTTGGAGAGACGTGGGGGACAAAAGCTGGAACCGGAGAAGCAAAAGGGCAAGTTGGACCTGATTTAGGGAAGAAAGGGGAGGGGTGGAGGAAGGAATGAGTGAATCCACTGGGTCATGTATTTTTGGAGTGGAAATTTGCTCCCACCTAATCTGGCCAATTGGGATTTCTTACCCAGCTCATACTGGGGACAGGGGCATCGCTAACAGAATTGGCATTTATTGGCATGAAATTCGTCGTTTTGCTGCAGCGTCACAGGGTAAACATTCGAATAAACCACCGTACAACTATAAATAGAAAAAGAGGAAGTGAGGCCGTGTCTGGGGTTCATTGTTTAGGAATCTGATGGCGGAGGGGAAGAAGCTGCCCTTATGCCGCTGGGTTCTCATCAGGCTCCTGAACCCCCTCCCCGATGGGAGCAGAGTGAAGAGGGCACGGCCTGGCTGGATGGTGGTCCTTGCGGATAGAGGCTGCTTTTTTAAGACACCATCTCTTGTCCTCGATGGAATGAAGACTGGTGCCTGATGTTGTAGGCTGTTAACAACCCCCTGGAGTTTTTTCCTGTCCTGAGTGTTGGCACCTTCTTACCAGGCAGTGATGCAACGGCCAGAATGCTCTCCATGTGACACCTGTAGAAATTTACGAATCTTCAGTGCCAGACAATCTCATCAAACTCCTTCGCAAAGTACAGCCACTGGTGACCCTTCTTCATGATTGCATCAATGTGATTGCTCCAGGAGATGTTGCCACCCAGGAATTTGAAGTTCTTGACCCTCTCCACTGCCGAACCCATGATGAGGACTGGGTCATGTTTCCCGGACTCCCTCCTGAAGTCCCCAGTCATCTCCTTGGTTTTGCTGACGTTGAGCGCAAGGTTGTTGGCGCGAACCACTTGACAAATTGATCCATCTTCCTCCTGGATGCTTCCTCCTGGACACTTCCTCCTCGCTGTCTATGATTCTGCCAATGACCGTGGTGTCATCGGCAAACTTGCAGACGGCTTTGGAATTGGAATAAATGTGAAAGCAACAATCTCTGCTTGGGATGTAACAGCATTTATTGTCCAAACTTGCCAACTGATCCAGGATAGGGAGAGGGGAGGATGTGAGATGGGAGGGTCATTGGGCAGAACACCTTGCATCCCTGTACGTTGGACGTTGAGGACCAGAGCAAGATGCCGAGATAATTTTGGGAGGTGGGACTGGCTGTAGACGAGCCAACCCCGGATCCAGCCGCTGGTGTAAAAATACCCCACGAGTCATGGGCCCCCATTTCTGTGATCATGTGTCTCCAACCCGAGTCCCACCACCCCCTCCTGCCAGTTCCACCATCCCCTCCTGCCAGTCCGCAGTGCATCACGTGGACCCAGAGGCCTCAGAGGCTGCCAAAAATTCAGACACAGGGAAGGAGCCATTACCCATAGTCCTCCTCTTTCCTGCCATCCCAGTTCCCTTCAGTGATGTTAGCTGGTCCAGCTAATCAACATGCAGATATCCACACAATATTCTGGCTGTAAATGGAGTGGTTCTTAACACAGCAGCAAAATTTTAAATTGGGTCCATATCCCACAGTGGGCAGCAGAAGTTTCTACGAATGGTGTCAACTATTTCAGCGATGAAACCGCAGTTCCCGAAATTGTCATGTTTTCAACTGCAAGTCAAAAAAACTTTCTTCAGTAAATTGCCTGAAATTGAGGCAAGCACTTCCAGGGCAGAGAGAGCAGGGCTCAGTGTATCTCCCACCACACCATCCTGTCCTACACTCCCTCCCTCCACACCGTCCCGTCCCACACTCCCCCCTCCTGTTCTACACTCCCTCACTCAAGACCATCCTGTCCCACACTCCCTCCCTCCACATCGTCCCGTCCAACACTCCCTCCCTCCACGATGTCCTGTCCCACACTCTCTCCCTCCACACCATCCCGTCCCACTCTCTCTCCCTCCGCACCACCCCATCCCACATTCCCTCCCTCTGCACCGTCCTGTACTATACTCCTTCCCTCCAACCGTCCCAACACATCTTCCAGCCCTCTGCACCGTCCCGTCACACACTCCCTCCCTCCTTACCATCCCGTCACACATTCCCTCCCTCCGCACTGTCCTGACACACACTCCCTAGCTCTGCACCATCCAGTCCCACACTCTCTCCCTCCGCACCATCCCATTTCACACTCACTCCCTCTGCACCATCCTGTCCCTCCGCACCGCCTTGTCCCACACTCCCACCGCACCACCCTGTCCCACACTCCCTCCGCACCGCCCTGTCTCACACTCCCTCCGCACTGCCCTGTCCCATACTCTCTCCCTCTGCACTGACCTGTCCCACACTCCCTCCCTCCGCACCATCCCGTCACACAATCTCTCCCTCTGCACCGACCCGTCACCACTCCAGGAGTCAGATAGAGTAAATCTTTCTCCACATTGTCCCATCACACATTTCCTCCCCTCCTTCCCTCAATCCTGTCTGGTTTGGGTGGCTTGTGGTCAGCAAGCCTTCTCCCACTGCCCCACCCTCAGGACTCACACTCCGCTTCAGCAGGAACTGGCTGGCGTTTTGCAGGTTCCAGTTAAATTCCTGTAGGATTTGCTGACATTCCTCCTGGTTCATTTGGCTCATGTTGTAGAGGTGTTGGACCTGGTGGAGGGGAGGGATGGCGAGAGGTGAACTGGCAGCAAAGACCAACCCCTTTTCACTGACCCTGCTGCCCTCTGCAATGGGGATCACTGAGCCAATGGCGGCCACCTACCCACTGCCATATCTGCCTCTCGCCATCTTGGGGCCTGAGAGAGGGAAGGGTGAGGGTCTCTCAGCTCACTCCGCACGCTCTCCTATAGGCAATTCCTTCCCTACCTACCCAACACTCCCTCCCAATCCTTCAAAAGCCTCCCCCCACCCTCAGCCAGAGCCCACCCTGTTCCCACTCAGAGCCACCCCACAGACATTTCCTCCCCTCCTCCCCATTCAGCCCCTGAATGGGCATTTCCACCAATCACAGGGACTCCCAACCAATGCCTCCTTAACTAATCGAAAATGCCAATGTCGTGCCCACCTACGCCAAAGCCCTGCTCAATCCCCCAGGGCCCCTTCCCCCAATGGCCTCAATCAACCCATACATGATGACCCATTTCCCACAACAACCTCACCCATACAATGCCCCCAGTCATGGCCTTCACCCTCCATTACATGCCCCTTCCTCACTCAATTCCCCTTCTTCCCCACCCAACCTCCCCTTCCCAACCCAACCTCCTCTTCCCCACCCAACACCCCCTCTTCCCCACCCAACACCCCCTCTTCCCCACCCAACACCCCCTCTTCCCCACCCAACACCCCCTCTTCCCCACCCAACCACTCGCTTCCCCACCCAACACCCCCTCTTCCCCACCCAACACCCCCTCTTCCCCACCCAACACCCCCTCTTCCCCACCCAACCACTCGCTTCCCCACCCAATAACCCCTCTTTCCCACCCAACCACTCTCTTCCCCACCCAACCTCTCCTTTACTTCATCCCTCTTCCTCACTCAACCTCCCTCTTCCCCACACAACCACCTCCCTCCTCCACACAACTACTCTTTCCCGCCCAACCTCCTTCTTCCCCACCCAACACCCCCTCCTCCTCACCCAACACCCTCTCTTCCCCACACAAAACCCCCTCTTCCCTACCCAATCCTTCACTTCTCCACCCAACCACCCTCTTCCCCACCCAACCTTGCACTTCCCCACCCCTTGTACAGCCACCCACCCATTGCCCCAGCCAACCTGCCTCTGACCTTTAGGTGCTGGATAGCCTTCTGTGTATCGAGGTGGGTGATTTGCAGAGCCTCCTGGCATTCCTCTGTGGTGACTCCGTGCACTGCTTCCTGCACCTACCACAGAAATGACTGTCACTCCACTGCACACACACAGTTATAGGAGTCACTGGCATCGGCAACTAGTGCCCCCACCATGCCCTTCTCTAGCTCAGGGAGTGGGGGTGGGCAAGAGCGTCCCTCAGTGAACACCCAAACCTCTTCTACAGCCACTTCCTTCCCTACCCAATACCCTCCCTTCCAAACATCTCCCCCACTCAGCCAGACCACTCACCCCAGAGACCACCCTAGAGGCACTTCCTTTCCCTCCCTCTCTTATCAGCCTACCTATTATTTCCTCTCAATTCAGCCCCAAACTCAGGCCAGTCCCGACCTTCTCTCCACTCTATTCTGATACTAATGGACATTGAAGGGCTGCCATTGGTGAAGGCCTGGACTAACCATTCTGATTGGATGTTGGAAGACAAAATTGGTGAAGACCTGGACTGACCATTCTGATTGGACATTGGAAGACCAACATTGGTGAATACCTGGACTAACCATTCTGATTGGATGTTGGAAGACAAAATTGGTGAAGACCTGGACTGACCATTCTGATTGGACATTGGAAGACCAACATTGGTGAATACCTGGACTGACCATTCTGATTGGACATTGGAAGACCAAATTGGTGAAGATCTGGACTGAGCATTCTGATTGGACATTGGAGGACCAACATTGGTGAAGACCTGGACTGACCATTCTGATTGGATGTTGGAAGACCAACATTGGTGAAGACCTGGACTGACCATTCTGATTGGACATTGGAGGACCAACATTCGTGAAGACCTGGACTGATCATTCTGATTGGACATTGGAGGACCAACATTGGTGAAGACCTGGACTGACCATTCTGATTGGATGTTGGAAGACCAACATTGGTGAAGACCTGGACTGACCATTCTGATTGGACATTGGAGGACCAACATTGGTGAAGACCTGGACTGACCATTCTGATTGGATGTTGGAAGACCAACATTGGTGAAGACCTGGACTGAGCATTCTGATTGGACATTGGAGGACCAACATTGGTGAAGACCTGGACTGATCATTCTGATTGTACATTGGAAGACCAAATTGGTGAAGACCTGGACTGACCATTCTGATTGGACGTTGGAAGACCAAATTGGTGAAGATCTGGACTGACCATTCTGATTGGACATTGGAGACCAACATTGATGAAGACCTGGACTGACCATTCTGATTGTACATTGGAAGACCAAATTGGTGAAGACCTGGACTGACCATTCTGATTGGACATTGGAAGACCAAATTGGTAATGTGCTGAATCCCCTCCCTGACCTCAGTACATCATCAAGGCCATCACGAAAAAGTGGGCCAATCTGGTTTTCTTGATACAGAGCTTCAGCAGCCTCTTTCCAGTGGATTTTACAGATCTCGCCAACCCACGGACCACAGCAGACGAATCAGTTCTTGTTGGGTGAGACCCATCCCCCTCGCACCGCCTCCCTGCCCAATGTTCCGTGAGAACGTACACGTTTAATTTTGCTCTGCAGACTGGGGTTTCTCCCCTGCCGGTTTTGGGCTGCCTCCGTAAGGGTGGGTTGCAACTCCTCGGAGAGGCTCTTGCTCAGGTAATTGCCCTTGGCGCCTCGGGGTCTACCTTGCTGCTCCATCGGCCTGTTGCCCCTTGAGTCCTGGTGCTGCGATCGTCCAGCTGCCTCCTGCTCCTGTGGCCAGTGCAGCGACCAGCAATTGGGCCTCTGCTGGGGCGCTCGGAGGCGCATCTTTGTCACTGCGGGGACCACATCCTCGGCCTCTGCGGCCCAGCGTCGCTCATTCCTCTGGCCTTGCTTAGGCCTCTGGCTCTCCTGGGTTCTGGCGGACCCATTGGCTGCAGCCTGCTCGCTGATACACCTCAGGCGGTCCTTGGAGGCAGTTCTGGGGTAGCGTTCTGGGCCATGGGCACCCCCGCATAGCTGTTCTGTGTTGTCGATGTTCGAATCAAGGCTGCGGGAAAGGCCTGGGGGCAAAGGGCAAAGGCAAGGTCTAGTCAGGGGTATGGTCCAGAGGGGGAAGGAGGGAGTGAAAGGAGAAGGGGGAGAGAGAGGGGGGTTAGAGTGGGGAGAGGGGAGGGGAGAGAAGGGAAGGGAGAGAGAGGGTGAGGAGAGAGGGAGGGGAAAGATGGATGGGAAAGAGGGTAGGGGAGAGAGAGACATGCCATGATCATCTCAGCAACATGCCAGCCCGCAGCACCATTCTCTCACGCCCACTGACCCGACATCCTTAGCAGCTGAATGGGATTCCGAGTGTCCGCCAGGTTAATGCCAAGTTTCCTGTGGGAATGGAGACACCAGTCAGTGTATTCTGGGTTATCCCTGTGCCCTGGGGAGGGGTGTGGGTGCGGATTCACGGTCGGAGGGAGGCTGGTATGGGATGGAAACGATCTTTGGAATCCCACGAGGCCGTGGGACAGGTCTGTTGGAGGGAAGCATTTACTGTGGTTGGGAAGCTGCTGAAGTCGATTGTCAGAATATCTAGAGGAGGCCTAGGGGTCTCCGTGCTCTGCCCTGATCTGGCGTGGACCAGGACTCACTCGTTCTTCTTCTCTGGGATGCCCCAGGAACGGCGGGGGTCGATGTCCAAGTGCCCAGCGTGGACGAAAGTGCTCCTCAGGGGCAAGCTGATGAGTGACCCTGGGCGGCTGGTGCTGGAAGCCACATGGCTCTTCGGGAACAGACCCACTTGTAACGTTTTCCTGTTCTGTCCTCGCCAGAACACCAGCTCAGGCCTACACAATGAGGGGGGGAGAAAGAGCGTGAGGCCATGGAGCAGGTGGGACCTTGTGTCCTGGTGGACGTCAACAGGCCAGTCCCCACCCCATGCACACAGGCCCTCAAGCCTGCCCCACCCTAGAACGACCACAGACCCTTCAGCTCATCAATCACATGGCCAATCTAACCTATCATATCAGCTCACGTCCCTCCACACACAGATCCAGCACGGTAACAGGCCCTTCCGGCCCATGAGCCTGCACCGCCCAATTTACACCTACAACCCCCTGTGCAGTTTGAATGGTGGGAGGAAATCGGAGCACCCGGGGGGAAAACACACGCAGACACAGGGAGAGCGTACAAACTCCCTACAGACAGCACGGGATTTGAACCCCAGTCCTGATCGCTGGCACTGGAACAGCGTATGCTGACCACTATGCCAACCGTGTCACCAGTCCTCCTTGGAGCAATGGAGGATGAGGGGTGACCTGATCGAGGTGTAGAGACAACAAGAGGCATTGATCATGTGGATGGCCGGAGGCTGAAATGGCCAATGAGGAGGTGTAGTTTTAAGGTGTTTGGGAGTAAGTATGTGGGGTTGGTGGGGGGGGGGGGGTGGGTGCAGGGAATGCACTGCTGGTAACGGTGGTGGAGCAGGGACAACAGGACAATTAGTCAGGTATGTGGAACTGAGGAAAATGGAGGATAATGCAGTGGGGAAATTCGAGGCCAGTGGTTCGTGACCTTTTTTCCCCATTGATGTACCACCTTAATCCTCTAACAAGCACAGAACACCTCTGGCATCTGAGCGCAGCAAGTTCTGGACTTGCAGTCCGAGGCCCCTCTGTCCATCAGAGTTCCTCGGGGTCCTACCTTTCACTGTGAATTGTTCCCTTGCCCCTGACCTCATTAAATCCAACACCAAGTTCTCCCTGTGAACTGGTGCATTTCCGGTTTTCTCTCACCTTCAAAAAACTCACGGGGTTAGTAGGTTAATCTGTCACACGGAAGGACTGTTACCGTGATAGGTTTGGTTTCTATATTAAACCTCTCTGCGGCCAAGAAGACCCATGATCTGTGGTCCTCCAAGAAAAGAGATTCCTCCTCATCTCTGCCACCACTTCGGGGCTGTACAGTTACTGTGGAGGTCAGCACAATGCCGTTACGGCGCCAGCGTAAGGGGTTCGAATCCCATGCTGTCTGTGAGTAGTTTGTATGTTCTCCCCATGTCTGTGTGGGTTTTCCCTGGGGGCTCTGGTTTCCTCCCACTGTTCAAAATGTACCGGGGGTTGTAGGTCAATCAGGCGTAACATGTGGGCCGGAAGGGCTTGTTGCTGTGATGTATGTAAATTAAAACGGGTGAGCTCTTTGTTCAGAACCAGTGTCCCCTGGTTCTAGGTTCCCCCTGGACTCAGCCTGCAGTTTGTCAGTCCCCACCTTCATCCAGGACCAGGTCACATTCATCATCACCTCTCAGTCCCCCACCCCCCCACCTTACCCTCTGCCACCCTTCCCC
This sequence comes from Narcine bancroftii, assembly GCF_036971445.1. Lineage (NCBI taxonomy): Eukaryota > Metazoa > Chordata > Chondrichthyes > Torpediniformes > Narcinidae > Narcine > Narcine bancroftii. Next base: position 193,256,412 of record NC_091470.1, on the reverse strand, counting down.
CAACTTACTGCCCATCCCCCCACCTTACCGTCTGTCCCCCTCCCTCTCCCACGTTCCCTCCCTCCCCCTTCCAATCAATCCCCCCTTCCCCTCCTCCTGCTCCCTCCCTCCCCTCACCCTTCCACCCTTACTGTCCATCCCCCCTCCCCCCTCCTTACCGCCCGTCGATCACCGTGATGATGTCATTGATGTGCATCTTCAGCTTGCCCGCCTCGCTGAAGTCCTGAAGTGATTTAACCTCCAACGGCCGGACCTGAGGAAGGAAACAGAAGAACAATCCCTGGGGGAGACAGGGGCGGGGGAGGGGTTCGTTCCATTGAGCGCCCTCATTCTGTCCGCTGTAGACCTATCAGTGGCCGACCACTTCAACCCCACAACCTTCCCACACCGACACGGCCACGGCCTCACGCACTGCCAAACCGGGGCTTCCCGCAAACTGGAGGAACCACGGTCAGCCCAATGCTGTTACAGCACCAGCGAGCGGGACAGGGGATCGAATCCCATGCTGTCTGTAAGGAGTTTGTACATTCTCCCTGTGTCTACATGGGTTTTCCCCGTGGACTCCGGTTTCCTCCCACTGTTCGAAACATACCGGGGGTTGTAGATGCATTGGGGGCACAGACCCGTGGGTTGGAAGGGCCTGTTACCGCGTTGTACAGCCAAATTGTTTACAATTTGGGGACTCTCCAACCCGACGGCATTACCTCCTGTCTTCGTTAACCTCCTCCCCCAGTCTCTCTCTTACCCTACCCCTCTCTCTCCTTTCCTTCCCTCCGCCCCATTCCCTTCTCGATGACCCACGCCCTCTCCCGTCAACGCACGTCTGTCTCTGTTCACCCACTGCCCCTCTCTGCACTGCACTTCCCCCACGTCATCTCCACTCACTGGATCCACGTGCCTTTCCAACTGCTCCCCTGGGGAAAGGGGGGTGAGGTCAAACCCCACCCCCCCCCCCACACCGCATGAAGGCCCGCGACCCTCACCTCTCACAGTGTGGAGGAGTGGGTGTGGGCGGGAAGGGAAGGATGGTACCTCCTTGATCAGCGGCTGGAGTGAACTGAAGGTAGGACGGTCCTCGGGAGCAGCTGACCAGCAGCACAGGGCCAGGTTGTAGATGTTGGTCGGACAGTCGGCTGGTTGCTCCAACCGCCTGCCCTCCCGATCAATCAGCGTCAGTATCTGGAGGCACAGCAGCACAGTCGGTTAAACCATCAAAGTCTTCTGGACCCAGAACCACTGCAGCACAGAACCAGGCCTGTCCAGTCTGTGCTGAACTATTAAACCGACAGAGCTGCACTCAGTCCATGCCCTCTGGGCCTGTCTAAATTCTTCTCAAACGTTAAAACTGAGCCCACATTCACCACTTACGCTCATTCCCCACCCCCACCACTCTCTGTGTGAAAAAGTTGCCCCGAAACGTTTTCCCTGTCACACTTTACCCACGTCCTCTGGTTTGTATCTCACCGACCCTCAGTGGATAAAATCTGCCTACATTTACTTGGTCTGTCCCCCTCATAATTTTAAATACCTCGATCAAATCTCCCCTCATTAAAATTAAATACATTAAAATCAGATTTATCAGATCAGTGGTGAAGAGCTGGGAACTTTCGTACATTCAACATGGTCTTGAGATGAAGTAAAGACCCTTCTGACTGGAATTAGGAGATTCTTCAGAACAAATTACAGGAATACAATTTCCTCAAAATCCAGAATTATTTTTATAGGTAACATTATAGGGTTAAGACCCAACGAAACACTGGATGGAATTTGTTAGACACAGCGATGGAGTGGGGGGGGAGGGATAGTTTGGATCGATGGAGTAGGAGGAAGTGACAGTTCTGTTCCCTTTGAGAAAGTTACACATTTTTTTTCCTTAAATTATATTTTTACAAGCTTAGTGCCCGTATCTACTAAAAATAGAATAAAATTTTAAATATTTTTAGATTTCTAAATGTTCTTCGTAACCTCAAAGACCTGCAGGGAATGTGATGGGTTTCAACACTTTCAGCAGTCCGTCCTCATTCATTCTCTCCGTCCTCATTCATTCTCTCCGTCCTCATTCATTCTCTCCGTCCTCATTCATTCTCTCCGTCCTCATTCATTCTCTCCGTCCTCATTCATTCTCTCCGTCCTCATTCATTCTCTCCGTCCTCATTCATTCTCTCCGTCCTCATTCATTCTCTCCGTCCTCATTCATTCTCTCCGTCCTCATTCATTCTCTCCGTCCTCATTCATTCTCTCCGTCCTCATTCATTCTCTCCGTCCTCATTCATTCTCTCCGTCCTCATTCATTCTCTCCGTCCTCATTCATTCTCTCCGTCCTCATTCATTCTCTCCGTCCTCATTCATTCTCTCCGTCCTCATTCATTCTCTCCGTCCTCATTCATTCTCTCCGTCCTCATTCATTCTCTCCGTCCTCATTCATTCTCTCCGTCCTCATTCATTCTCTCCGTCCTCATTCATTCTCTCCGTCCTCATTCATTCTCTCCGTCCTCATTCATTCTCTCCGTCCTCATTCATTCTCTCCGTCCTCATTCATTCTCTCCATTCTCATTCATTCTCTCCGTCCTCATTCATTCTCTCCATTCTCTCCCCGTTCACATTCATTCTCTCCGTCCTCATTCATTCTCTCCATTCTCTCCCCGTTCACATTCATTCTCTCCATCCTCATTCATTCTCTCCATTCTCATTCATTCTTTCCATTCTCATTCATTCTCACCATTCTCTCCCCATTCACATTCATTCTCTTCCAGTGCTCATCTGTTCTCTCCCCGTTCACATTCGTTTTCTCCCAGTTCTCATTCGTTCTCTCAGTTCTCATTAATTCTCTCTTGTTCTCATCTGTTCTCTCCCCGTTCTCATCCGTTCTCTTCACTCTCATCTATTCTCCCCATTCATTTCCTGTTCTCATCCATTTTCATTCATTCTCTCCCCATTCTCATCCGTCCTCCCCATTCTCTTCCCATTCTCCTCCGTTCTCTCCCCGTTCTCACCTCATTCTTATCCGTTTTCTCCCCATTCTCATCCGTTCTGCCCATTCTCTCCCCATTCTCATCCGTTCTCTTCCAGTGCTCATCTGTTCTCATCAGAGTTGGGATATCATCATGTATTGGATATTAAAAACATTATTACATCTATATTTTTACATTTATTTGAATGCACGGTTAAACATTTTAAATCAAAAATCTTCCTTCATTCTCTACGCTCCAGGGAATATCCTCTCCCAATGCCCTCTCCCCACAAATCGCACCCTCTCCGCCACTCTCTGCCTCCCTCCACACCGCCTCTCCCCCCCTTTGCTCCCCCCAAGCACCCTACGCCCCTCCTCTCCCCTAATAGCTCCGTCTTGCCCCATCTCCCCCTCCTTGCTGCTGCTCTCTGCCTGCCTCCACACCCCCCTTCCCCCTCACTCCTTCTTCCCCTCTCTCCCTCACTGCTTCCCCCTCCCTGCACTCTACGCCCCTCCTCGCTGCTCTCCCCCTCTTTGCTCCCTCCACACCCTTCTTTATGCTCTCCACCCCCTCCCTCTGCCCTCTGTCTCTCCTCGCTCCCTCCACCCCCTTCCAAGTAATCTCACCTCTCGCCCATACAGGCCCATCCATGGCTCCTCGCAGTACGAGAACAGCTCCCATAACACCACCCCATACATCCAGACGTCGGACGCGTGGGAGAAGGTTCCAGACTTCAGGCTTTCCGGAGCGCACCTGTAAGAAAGTTGTGGGGTGGGTGAGACCGTGGTAAAGTCACCTGACGTGCGGTCACTCCCCTCCATGGGGGCTGATATTCACAGGGTCAAGGGCAGGGTTGGGGTCACAGATGGGATCATAGGTTGGGGTCGGGGCAGGGATTGGAGACGGCCTTTGGGTCAGTTTGAGGGTAGGGGTTGGGATGAAGTCAGGTGCCAAGGTTGAGGTCAGGGTTGGGGTTTGGAGCTACTGCCCTTGGTCACAGTAAACAGACACACACACACTCGCGCGCAGACACGTACGTGCAACACATGTGCACCCAGTCACACACACATAATCACACTCAATCATGGACGTGCAAACATACATGGGCATAGACTCACACACACCCCAGCCCTCCCCGTGAACCTCACCATGCGAAGGGCACCTTGCGCCGTGCCTGCATCACGTAGTGGTCAGCGTGGCCCAGCGAGCGGGTGAGGCCGAAGTCAGCGATCTTCACCAGCTCCTCGGTGGCCAGCAGGATGTTGCGGGCGGCCAGGTCGCGGTGAATGAAATGGCTCTTCTCCAGGTAGGCCATGCCGTCACACACCTGGACCGCATACAGCCACAGCAGGTGTAGGGGGAAGCATGCATTTCGACCACGCAGGAGGTCATACACGGACCCCAGGGGTGCCAACTCTGTCACCTGTCCCACAGCGCAGAGCATTAGGGAATGGTCTACTGTCCACCCCCCTCCCCACGGGAAGTGGCTGAGCTCACCAACATCTTTCTGTCCCTTCTCCCGCTACCCTTCTTCCCCTGCCCCTACCTCCCCTCCTCCCCAGCCCCTACCTCCCTCCGTCCTCTCCCTGCCCTTTCCCCCCTCCTCTCCTCCTGCTGCCCCTTCTTCCCTCCTCTCCTCCTCCTTTGCCCCTTCCCTCCTCTCCTCCTCTCCTACCCCTTCCTCTCCTCCTCCTGCCCCTCCCTTCTCCCCTGCCCCTTTCTCCCTCCTCCACCACCCCTGCCTCTCCTCCTCCTCTGCCCCTTCCTCCCTCCTCTCCTCCTCCCCCTGCCCAATCCCCCTCCTCTCTGCCCTTTCCCTCCTCTCCTCCTCCCTTACCCCTTCCTCTCCTCCTCCTGCCCCTTCTCCTCCTCTTCCCCTGCCCATCCCTCCCTCCTCTCCTCCCCTGCCCCTTCCTCCCTCCTCTCCTCCCCTGCCCCTTCCTCCCTCCTCTCCTCCTCCCCAGCCCCTACCTCCCTCCTCTTCTCCTCCCCAGCCCCTACCTCCCTCCTCTCCTCCACCCCTGCCCCTCCCTCCCTCCTCTCCTCCTCCTGCCCCTTCCTCTCTACTCCTCCCCTGCCCCTTCCTCCCTCCTCTCCTCCTCCCCAGCCCAACCTCCTTCCTCTCCTCCACCCCTGCCCCTCCCTCCTCTTTGCCCCTTCTTCCCTCCTCTCCTCCTCCCCCTCCCTCCCTCTCCTCCTCCTGCCCCTTCTTCCCTCCTCTCCTCCAAATCTCAAAGAAAAATTTACACCTTCAATGTAGAGGGAGCTTCACTCAGTGACTGATCCCGGGAGTATGTGATGGGTTGGTGTAGAGGCAACTTCACTCTGTGTCTGACCCTGGGAGTGTGTGATGGGACTGTGTGGAAGGAGCTTCACTCTGTGTCTGATCCCAGGAGTGTGTGATGGGAGAGTGGGGAGGGAGCTTCACTCTGTGTTCGACCCTGGGAATGTGTGACTAGACAGTGCAGAAGGAGTTTCACTCTGTGTCTGATCCTGGGAGTGTGTGACGGGACGTTGCGGAAGGAGCTTCACTCTGTGTCTGACCCCGGGAGTGTGTGATGGGACAGTGTGGAAGGAGCTTCACTATGTGTCTGACACCGGGAGTATGTGATGGGACGGTGCGGAAGGAGCTTCACTCTGTGTCTGATCCTGGAAGTGTGTGATGGGACAGTGTGGAGGGAGCTTCACTCTGTGTCCAATCCCAGGAGTGTGTGATGTGATAATGTAGAAGGAGCTTCACTTTGTGTCTGATCCCGCGAGTGTGTGACGGGACAGTGTGGAAGGAGCTTCGCTCTGTGTCTGACCCTGGAAGTGTGTGATGGGACAGTGTGGAGGGAGCTTCACTCTATTTCTGACCCTGACAGTATGTGATGTGATGGTGTGGAAGGAGCTTCACTCTGGGGCCGACTCTGGGAATGTGTGATGGGACGAAGTGGAGGGAGCTTCAATCTATGTCTGATCCGTGGCTTCCATCATCTAGAAGCCAGTTTCCTGGCCAAAATCCAGGAGTAATTCCTAACCCAAGCCAGACCAAGAAGCAAGTCACAGTGCTGGACGCAGCCCTCCCTCCCCTATCCCTGTGGCCTTCCACACTGGCCTGGGCTGGCCTAGAAAGCTGATCCAGGGTGCGAGGCGAGGGTTGTGGAGTTTGGGGTGAAAGGCAAGGGTCAGCCACACTAGGAGGTGTTGGAAGGTGGCTGCGGATCCGGGGCAGGGCACGTGGATGGAGCTGGAACTCACCATCTTCATGGGGTGTGTGAGGATGACCCCGTACAGCTGGATGAGGTGGGGGTGGTTGAGGGCATACATGGCATTGACCTCCTGCAGGAAGTCTTCCATGGTATCTGTCTCGCTGGAGATGTCCGGCCTCAAGCACTTGACAGCCACGTTCAACTGAAAGGCAGAGGCCATGGGTCAACCAGAGGCAAGGGTCCAATCGGAAGGTAGCTGCAGGCAGCCCCTGACCCTCTCCGAAGGGAGGGGGAGAGAGAAAGGGGAGAGAGAGCCGGGGAGAGGGGGAGGGTGAAGGAGGGGGTGGGGGATGAAGGGTTTGGTGTGGGGGGTGAGGGGTTTGGTGTGGGATGGGGGGGGAAGGGGGAGTGTGAGGGAGGGTGAGAAGGGGAGGGTGATGGAGGTGGAGGGGAGAGGGGGAGGAGAGAGGGGGAGGAGAGAGAGTGAGGGATGGGGAGAGGGAGTGATGAGGTGAGCAGTGTGGAGAAGGTGGGGCGAGGGGTTTTGACTCACCACACGACCACTTGGCAGCCTCCACTCCCCCCGCCTCACCACACCGAAGGAGCCGTTCCCCAGACGCTCGTGCAGGACCAGGTCTCGGTCATTGATCAGACACTTCAGGGCAAAGTCCGACTCTGGGGCCGAGGGAGCGAGCCCCCCCATGTACGATGGCTCCTCGTAGTAATCCCCACTCCTGCTGCTGAACATCTGTCAGGCCAAAGTAACGGCTGGGTTAAGGAGCTGAGTGGCCACAACCCTGGACCCACCAGCATCTTAGAGGAAAGGGCCACAGTTTTAAATAATTATCTGATAGCAAAAAGACCAGCATTTATTACCCATCTCCAATTTCCACTCATGGCAGTGAGCCAACTTCTTGTTGCCTCTTCTGCCTTCTCTGCCCCTTGAAGACATTAACAAGTCTCCCCTATCACAGATACTTATCGCCATCTTCCCTACCACCTTTGGTGTCACATGGTCTGAATCTTGTTTTTAGTCCTGGACCCGTAACCATCTCTTTCTCTCCCGATCTCCAAAGCGTTTCCAGCTTTAGTTCAGATTTTCAGCGTCTGCAGTCGGGGAGGGAGACCAGAGAAAATTAGCAGGGAGGGTCCATCTTTGAGTGAAACTGGACTGGTCAGGTGGAACAGATGCTTTCTGTGTCACAAGGGAGTGGGATCTCCTGAGAAGGGAGAGATTGTTACATTTCAACCTACCGCAGGGTAACAGGCCCTCTAGCCCATGAACCCATGTTTCCCAATCACCCCCGATTAATCTACACTCACTCGGTGGGAGGAAACCGGAGCCTCTGGGGAAATTCCTTACAGAGAGTGCCGGGTGAACCTTGGCAGGTGTTGAGTTTTGGCAGTGTTTGTGTCGAAGAGATTCTTTTGGAAGATTGTTCGTGAATCTGTTGGCAGAGCTAGGACTTTTCTCTTTGGAGGGACGCAGAGGTGGATAAGTTTGTGAGGGGATTGGATGGGCTGGGGAGCCAGTCCTGGGCGGGTGTAGCAAATACAGAACTTATCAGTTTAAGCTCTTCTTTCTTTGGCTTGGCTTCGCGGACGAAGATTTATGGAGGGGGTAAAAAGTCCACGTCAGCTGCAGGCTCGTTTGTGGCTGACAAGTCCGATGTGGGACAGGCAGACACGATTGCAGCGGTTGCAAGGGAAAATTGGTTGGTTGGGGTTGGGTGTTGGGTTTTTCCTCCTTTGCCTTTTGTCAGTGAGCTGGGAGGGAAACGTCAGGAGTGAGGTTTTTTTACAGAGTGTTGGGGGCCTGGAATGCCTCGCCCGGGATGGAAGAGTAGGGGCGTCTAAGAGACCCTCCGACAGGCTCATGGATGGAAGAGAAGTGGAGGGTTACGGGGTTACGGGTGTAAGGGTTAGAGTTTTGAGTGGTTAATATGGGTCAGCACAATATCGTGGGCTGAAAAGCCTGCACTGCACTGCTCCATCCCGATAACAGCGATAACGTGGTGAAGTACTTTGACTAGTTTGGCGAAGAATGGAGGAGGAAATGGTTCATCCCTCCTCGTCCTATGAAAGAATTCTGAAACCAGGCCAGGGATGGTGTTGTGGTGGGGTTGGGGGGTGGGGGTGGGTGGGGTGTAAACAGGTCCCATCACAAGCCAAAGGTATGATTGACACGAGGCCCACTGTCACTGACTGGAACAGGAGCTCACGTGTCACAGGGAGGGAAACAGGCCCTTCCGCCCAACCTGCCCATGTGACCAAAATATCCCAGCATCACTGGTCCCACCTCTCCCCACATCCCTCTAAACCTGTCCTATCTACAGATCCATCCAAGTATCCCACCCACATTGGTCCCACCTGTCTGTCCCCCCCCTCTCCCTGTCTTATCCATAGATCCATCTAAATGTCCCACCCACACTGATCCTACCTGCCTGTGCCCCCTCTCCTCACATCCCTCTAAACCTGTCATCCACGGATCCATCCAAATATCCCACCCCCACTGGTCCCACCTGCCCACTTCCCTCTAAACCTGTCTTATCCACAGATCCATCCAAATTATCCACCCCCACTGGTCCCACCTGCCCACTTCCCTCTAAACCTATCACCCATGGATCTAGTCCAAACATTACAATAGCACCTGCCTCAGTCCAGTTGCCGGGATTGGAGACCATGCCTCATGAGGAGAGGGTGAGTGAATTTGGTCTTTTCTCCTTGGAACGACGGACGATGAAGGGCAACCTGATTGAGGTGTACAAGATGATGAGGCATGTGGATGGCCAGAGGCTTTATTCCCGGGGTCTGAAACGGTCAACATGAGGGGGTGTAGTTTTAAGATGCCTGGGAGTAAGTATTGGGGTGGGGGGTATGTTCTTCACACAGAGATGGGTAGGTGCAGGGAATGTGCTGCCGGTAAGGGTGGTGGAGGCAGAGACGATAGGGTCTTTTAAGAGACCATTAGACAGGTTCATGGAACTGTAAAATAGAGGGTTGTACAGTAGGGAAATTCGAGACAGTTGTTAAAGTGGGTTATTGGGTCAGCACTAGCACTGTGGGCTGAAGGGCCTGGTCTGTGCTGCAGATTTCTATGTTTTTTCAACCACCCCCTCCGGGAGCCTGTTCCACACACCCACAACCCTCTGTGCAAAAATCATTCCCCCTCAGGTTCCTGTTAAATTCCCCCCCCCCCCCACCACCTTAAACCCGTGTCCTCTGGTGACCGATTCCCCTGCTCTGGGTGAAAGACCCGATCTGTTCCTCCCGTGATTCTGTCCATGTCTGTGAGATCACCCCTCATCCGCCTGTGCCCCAGCCTGCTCCCCCTCTCCCTGTAGCTCAGGCCCCCCGAGTCCTGGCAACATCCTCACCAATCGGGATCTCGCTGTGTCCAGTATCTAAAATGGTGGCACATCATGCAATCGGGATCTCGCTGTGTCTAAAATGGTGGCACATCGTGCATTGGCAATCTCACGGAATTAGACAGAACAGAGACAGGCCCTTTGGCTAAAACTCTCCATGCTGGTTACTACCTGAGCTCGCCCCATTGGGCTCTATTCAAGATTTAATTTCTGGTTACGTAATAAAGACAGTGTTACACAAAATCTGTTTACGGCAGACGGATTCGCCATCAGCAAAAATTGCCCGGCGTCTCTTACAGACAGAGAAAGAGAAGCAAAAGAGAGTCCCCGTATCCGTGGATTTGCCTCCAGCGCTCCCACAGCCAACCATCGGCAGCCTCAAGCAACCAGCCGAGGAAAATAAATAAGTAAAACACACAGGTTTAACTTGGCGTGCCCCACCGTTAGTTCGCCAATCACACAATGTGCAATTTGAAAATACACTCATCGACCATCTATGAATCCCTGGAGCTGCTGGATAGCAGGTGTTTACTGTTATTGTCCTTACCTCCACCATTTCCTCTTGTTCCACAGACCCACCAGCCCTCTGGGTGGAAAAGCTGCCCTTCAGGTCCCCTTTGAAATCTCCCCTCCCAGATGCTTTGGCCTTGCCTTCGAGTTTTTGATGCCCTAATCCTAATTGATGCCCTTTTATCCTGACCGTGGGAAATGTCCTCGTCACATCGACTCTGTCCAGGCCTTTCAGCGTTCAAACGCCTCAATGAGGTTCCCCCCTCATCCTTCTGTCCTCCAATGTGAACAGTCCAGGAGCCAAAAATAATTCCTCATTTACTAACCCTTTCATTGCTGGAATCATTCTAGTAAACTTTCTCTGAACTCTCTCCAACGCCAGCATGTCCTTTCTCAAATACGGCCCCCAGAACTGTACCCCATTCTCCAGGCGGGGTCTCACCCAGTCCCCACAGACCCCTGCTCTGATCTCCCAACCCTCTAGATACGACGTCAACACTGCATTTGCCTCCTTCACCACTGACTCAACTTGGAGGTTTACCTTCAGGGTGTCGTGTCCCTTTGCACGTCAGAATTTTGAATTTTCTCCCCATCCAAATAATATTCTGCCTGATTGTTTCTCCTACTGAAGTGCACTTCCAAATGTTGTATTCCATTTGCAAACTCTTTCCCCGTTCTCCTCATCGATCATCATGAACCTTTTCTGCACCCTTTCCCTTGTGCAACTGGGTGCCCTGAGCTGCACCCTGCCCTCCTGTCTGATCTGCAGAGGTTTGCAGCCCCACACTTTACCTTGAACATCCAGGATTTGGGCCGTCCCATTGCCCGCCTACGCTTGACAGCTTCGAACAGGCGCCGGTGCCCTGTGGGAGAGGCAGGAAAGTTACCGTGAGCACAGCCCGACCAACGCAGAAGGCAATTCCATCCAATCACCTCTCTGACGGCCGGGGTGGCCCATCACAGTGGTGGGGAGATTGGACAGAATCGATTTGGTCTTTGTCAGAGACTGAAGAGTTTTGATTTGTGTTCTCTCTGTGCAAGTCAACCCGCAGTTCAGTATAGCAGGTGGTGTCATAACTGTACAGGGCATGGTGTCGCAGTAAGTCAAAGAGGACAGAGGGTAGTTTGGCTGAGACAAAATGAAGGGCATGGGGTTGCTGAGACAAAATGCAGGGCATGGTGTTTTTTGAGAGAGGCAGAGTGAGAGAGAGTGGGAGAGTATGGAGCAGGGAGGGAGAGGGAGGAGGGAGAGGGAGAAGGAGGGAGTGTGAGGGTGAGAGAGAAGGAGGGAGGGTGAGGGAGGGAGAGTGAGTAAGGGAGTGAGGGAGAGGGAGAGCAAGGGAGAGGGAGAGCAGGAAAGAAAGGATGTGAGAGAGGGGGAGAGAGAGAGAGAGAGTGAAGAAAATGAAAACCTCTCTCCGATAGAAAGCTGTTGAGCCCAATATATTTTTTATCTTAGAGACTCAGCACGGGAGGAGGCCCTTCTGGCCCATGAACCCATGTCGCCCAATTTCATCCGTGTGACTAATTAACCCACAAACCCCGTACGCCTTTGAGGAAACCAGACAACCGGGAGAAAACCCACACAGGCATGGGAGAATGTACAAACTCCTTACAGACAGCATGGGATTCAAACCCAGGTCTCTGGCACTGTAACAATGTTGCGCAAACCACTACGCTGACCATCAATACAGAGGGACATCAAAATGACCAAGACGATCACTGGGATCTCCCTTTCCTCTACTGACGACATTCACCAGGAGAGTTGCTTAAATCAGGCTCAGAGAATTATCGAGGCCCCTTTCCATCCAGGGCACAGGATCTTTGACCCACTACCAACAGGAAGGAGGTACAGGAGCATCAACATCAGGGCGGCCAGGCTGAGGAACAGCTTTTTCCCGCAGCTTGTGAGATTGATTAATGGTTATCTTGTAAATGGGTTATTAATGAAATGAGTAAATTATTCCAAAATATTTGTACATATTTATTTTAAATTATATCTATATTATAAGTGATAATCGAGTGTGTGCGCTTGTGTGCATGTGCACATGTGAATGTGTGTGTGGGTGTGTCTGAGCTTGAGGGCACATGAGTGTGTGTGTGTGTGCGCGCGCGCATATGCGCATATATGTGAACACTGTGTGTCTGTGTGGGCATGCATGTGAGCGTGTGCGTGTGTGTGTGCACATGCATGTGAGTGTGTGTGTGAGCGTATGTGTGTGTGAGTGTGTCTGTGTGAGTGTGTGTGAGTGAGTGTGTGCGCATGTGCACCATGGTCCAGAGAACCATGGTTTAATTGGCTTGTAGATGTACAGTGAATTGATAATGAACTGAAACAAGGTACTGAGGTCACATATTCAGCCATTCTCATGTGAAATGGCAGTGCCAGCTAGAAGGGCTGAATGGCCTTCTGATCCTAGTTTCTATGTGAGGAGGAGAATGTCAGAGAGGGAGAATGTGAGAGTGAAAAAGATTGTAAAATAATAATAGGGAGGGAAAGATAGAAAGAGGGAGGGAGGGAGAGAGAAGGGGAAGAGAAAGATTGATAGGTGAATGGGAGAGATAGATTTAGAGAGGGAGGGAAAAAGAGAGAAAGATTACATGGAGTTGTAGACAGATGTGGGATGGAGGAGGGTGGAGTGGGGCAGTGGGAACATTCTGGGGAGAGGAGGGGAGATGGGGGCGAGAGAAACAAGTCCTGAGAAGGATGGTGGGGTGGGGAGTGGGGACAGTCCAAGGGAGAGGGGAGGAAGGGGGTGGGAGTGGGTGGAGTGGGAACAGTTCCTGGGAGGAGGGGAGATGGGGGAACGGGCATAGACCTGGGAAGGAGGGCAGAGTGGGGGAACAGGTACAGACCAGAGAAATAGGTGGGGTGGGGGGTGAATGTTGGGGGTGGGGAGCAGGCACAGACCTGGGGAGGAGGGCGGGATGGGGTGGGGGGAATGGGCACAGTCCCAGGAGCGGGAGAGGGGGAGGAGAAGGTGAGTGGCTGTCTTTACCTGGCCGACCCATGCCGATGCGCTCCAGGTCTGCGGTCTTGACGAAGTCGAAGTGTGAGAGCCGGGTAACGTTGAGCTCGTCCCGGATCCTCAGGTAGAACTGCTCCAGTTGCACCTCCTTCAGCATCTGGCGCAGCCACTCTGTGCCCTCGTCCGGTGACATGGCAGCCTGCGGAGGGTGGAGCACAGGGGAAGGGGTGAGCATGTTCCCACAGGGTGGCCCACTGACTCAGTCCCCTGCAGAACCGGGCAGGTCCTCTTACCCATCTCCCCACCCCCACTCCACCCCTCACTCTGGGCTGCAGACGCAGTTCACAGGGTTGGAGCTTACATAGAACATTCCTTTTTCTTTCTTTTCCAATCTTTTTATTATTATTATAATTTATAAACACATACAGTTCAAAGAGATATGAAAAATACATAGTAAATAACAAATTAATACAGAGATATTAAACAATAATATTGCAGAATAAAAATATATCATAAAAAATTTTTTAGATCAGTTTAGAGTATGAACTATCTCTAAAAAAAAATGATATAATTAATAAAAATATATAAAAAAGAGAGAAAAAAAAACCCCAAAAAGGAAGAAAAAACAAATCTGAAATAGCTAAATCACGCCGATCACTCCGATCTCATCTAACAGCCCAATTATCATACATAATCATAAAAAGAAAACAGAGCCAGATCAACTCACCACAAATGAAAATATTGAATAAATGGTCGCCAGGTTAACTCAAACTTAGAAGGGGATTCATAGACAGAGTTTCTAATTTTCTCTAAATTTAAACATAGTATAGTTTGGGTAAACCATTGGAAAACAGTGGGAGGATTAACCTCTTTCCAATTCAATAGTATAGATCTTCTAGCCATTAGTGTAAGAAAAGCAATCATACGATCCGCAGGAAGAGATAAATAAGTCAAATCTATCATAGGTAATCCAAAAATTGCAGTAATGGGATGTGGTTGTAAAACAATATTCAAAACGGTAGATATAATGGAAAAAATTTCCTTCCAATAATTCTGTAAAGAGGGACAGGACCAAAACATATGTGTAAGGGAAGCTATTTCCAATTGACATTTATCACATATAGGATCGATATGAAAATAAAAACGATGGAGTTTATCTTTAGACATTTGAGCTCTATGAACAACTTTAAACTGTATCAGTGAATGTTTTGCACATAGAGAAGAGGAGTTTAGCAGTCGCAGAATTTTATTCCAATTTTCATTGGAAATATGAAGGTTGAGTTCTCTTTCCCAATCATTTTTAAACTTTCCAAAAGTCCCAGAATTTATTTTTGTAATTATATTATATAATTTAGATATCACACCTTTTGGAGGGAATTTTAAATATAGTATATCCTCTCCATCTCCATCGGGCACACAAAACTCAAAACGGTCAACCAGTTTACCTATCTCGGCTGCACCATTTCATCAGATGCAAGGATCGACAATGAGATAGACAACAGACTCGCCAAGGCAAATAGCGCCTTTGGAAGACTACACAAAAGAGTCTGGAAAAACAACCAACTGAAAATCATCACAAAGATAAGCGTATACAGAGCCGTTGTCATACCCACACTCCTGTTCGGCTCCGAATCATGGGTCCTCTACCGGCACCACCTACGGCTCCTAGAACGCTTCCACCAGCGTTGTCTCCGCTCCATCCTCAACATCCATTGGAGCGCTTTCATCCCTAACGTTGAAGTACTCGAGATGGCAGAGGTCGACAGCATCGAGTCCACGCTGCTGAAGATCCAGCTGCGCTGGATGGGTCACGTCTCCAGAATGGAGGACCATCGCCTTCCCAAGATCGTGTTATATGGCGAGCTCTCCACTGGCCACTGTGACAGAGGTGCACCAAAGAAAAGGTACAAGGACTGCCTAAAGAAATCTCTTGTTGCCTGCCACATTGACCACCGCCAGTGGGCTGATAACGCCTCAAACCGTGCATCTTGGCGCCTCACAGTTTGGCGGGCAGCAACCTCCTTTGAAGAAGACCGCAGAGCCCACCTCACTGACAAAAGGCAAAGGAGGAAAAACCCAACACCCAACCCCAACCAACCAATTTTCCCCTGCAACCGCTGCAACCGTGTCTGCCTGTCCCGCATCGGACTTGTCAGCCACAAACGAGCCTGCAGCTGACGTGGACTTTTACCCCCTCCATAAATCTTCGTCCGCGAAGCCAAGCCAAAGATATCCTCTAAAACAGTCGTAGTCTCCCGATTGGGAAAAGAGCGTAAAGTCGAAAGTAAGAAACTCCTAATCTGCAAATATCGAAAGAAATGAGATCTAGGTAAATCATATTTCATGGATAATTGTTCAAATGACATGAAAGAGTTATCCAAGAATAAATCCGAAAAACATGTTATACCTTTAACTTTCCAGAGTAAATAAGCTTTATCAATTAGAGAGGGATGAAAAAAGAAATTTAGTACAATAGGGGTTTCCAAGATAAAATGACTTAGGCCAAAAAATCTCCGGAATTGAAACCATATACGTAGTGTATGTTTAGCCATTGGATTATCAATTAGTTTATATAGTTTAGTAAGAGTAAAAGGGAGAGCAGTTCCCAAAATAGAACTAATTGAGAAATTTTGTACCAGTTTAATTTCTAAATTTACCCAATGGGGATTTAGAGATAATTCTGAATAATTCAACCAATACCTTAAGTAACTAATATTAATTGCCCAATAATAAATTCTAAAGTTGGGTAATGCCAATCCTCCCTCCAGTTTAGATTTCTGTAAATATTTTTTTCCCAATCTAGGATTCTTGTTTTGCCAGATATATGAAGACAATTTAGAATCGACCTTATCAAAAAAAAGATTTAGGAACAAAAATAGGTATAGCTTGGAATATATATAAAAATTTAGGTAAGATCATCATCTTAATAGCATTAATTCGGCCTATCATAGATAGGGATAATGGTGACCAATTGGTAAGTAAACTACCGATCAGGTCCAATAGAGGGAAAAAATTAGTCCTAAACAAATCTTCATGTTTTTTAGTAATCTTAATCCCTAAATATATAAAATAGTCTCTAGCTATTTTAAAAGGCAAACTATCATAAATAGGAACCCATCCATTAAAAGGGAATAATTCACTTTTATTTAAGTTCAGTTTATATCCCGAAAAATTACTAAATTGGGCTAATAAAGATAAAACTGCAGGAATAGAATTTTCAGGATTGGAAATATATAGCAATAAATCATCTGCATATAGTGATACTTTATGAATATCCCTGCAACGAATAATACCAGTAATATTGGGTGCTTCTCTGATAGCAATTGCCAAAGGTTCTAAAGCTAAGTTAAATAATAAAGGGCTAAGGGGGCACCCTTGCCTGGTGCCCCGAAATAATCGAAAATATGGCGATCTTTGGGTATTAGTAAAAACCGAGGCAACTGGGAAGTTTAATCCAAGATATAAATATTGGACTAAAATTAAATTTTTCAAGAACTGTAAATAAATAAGGCCATTCTACTCTATCGAAGGCCTTCTCAGCATCTAATGAAATAACACATTCTGAGGACTTATGTGAAGGGGTGTAAATAATATTCATCAATCTTCTAATATTAAAGGAGGAATAACGATTTTTAATGAATCCAGTCTGGTCTTCAGAGATAATATATGGTAATATCTTCTCTAGCCTTGTCGCTAGAATTTTAGAGAAGATCTTAGAATCAACATTCAACAAAGAAATTGGTCTATAAGAAGAACATTTGGTCGGGTCTTTATTTTTTTTCAAGATTAGAGAAATCGTAGCTCTGTAAAATGATTGTGGTAGTTTACCCAATGTGATAGATTCATCAAACATCTTAATAAGCCAGGGAGAGAGAGTAGAAGAAAAAGCTTTATAAAATTCCACAGAATATCCATCAGGACCTGGTGCTTTCCCCGAGTTCAGTGAGGAAATAATATTATTGATCTCAGAATCTGTAATGGGTTTACTTAATTCTAAGTAATCTTGAGGTAATACTTTTAGGAGTTTCAAATGTTCTAAAAAATTAAACATATTACTAAGGTCTTGAGGGGATTCTGAACTATATAAGGATGTATAAAAATTTTTGAAAGATTGATTTATCTCTTCCTGGTTAACAGTCAGTTCTCCATTCTGTTTGCGAATCTCCACAATTTGGCATCAAACTGAAATATTCTTCAGTTGATTAGCCAACAGTTTACCCGATTTCTCACTATGCACATAAAAATCAGATTTAGATCTAATTAACTGGTTTTCAATCGAAGATGTAAGTAACAAATTATATTCCATCTGCAGTTCAATTCTTTGTTTGTAAAGTTCTTCAGTAGGATCAGTCACATATTTCTTGTCAATGTCTTTAATCTTCTCAACCAATAGATGAGTCTTGTTTTTGATGGATTTCTTCAAAGCTACTGAGTAAGAAATAATTTGACCACGAATATAAGCCTTGAATGTATCCCACAATATTCCATAAGAAATTTCCGTAGTGTAATTTGTTGAAAAAAAAGTTAATTTGTTCTTTCATAAATTTAACAAAGTCTAAATCTTGCAATAATGTAACATCAAAACGCCAGTGCTTAATAGTAGAAACAGAGTCTTTGAATTTAAGAGAGAGTTGTAATGGAGAGTGATCCGAAATGGCTATAATGTCATACTTACAAGCAGTTACAAGTGAAATAAAACGTGAATCAATAAAAAAGTGATCAATTCTCGAGTATGAGTGGTATACATGAGAAAAAAAGGAAAACTCTTTATCTGTTGGGTGAAGAAATCTCCAAATATCAACAGCTCCGGAGTTAGTAAGGAAAGAGTTAATATATGTAGCCGATTTATTCGGTAGGAACTGTGAAGGTCTCGACCTATCTAGCAGGGGATTCAAACAACAGTTAAAATCCCCACCCATTATTAAATGATATTCATTTAGATTGGGTAAAATATCAAAGATCTAAAAAACTCAGGGTGATCTACATTCGGGGCATAAACATTAACCATGACAACCTTAATATTGAATAATAACCCAGTAACCAATAAAAGAACATTCCAGAACAGTACAGCCCCTTCAGCCCACAATGTTGTGCCAATCTATATATAAAACCCCCCCACCTCATCACCCTCTAGTTGACTTCAATCCACATACCGCTCTTAAACACCCCTGATGTTCCAGCCTACACCGCCACTCCCCCGGCGAGGCATTCCAGGCCCCCACAACTCTCAGTGTAAAAATACTTACCCTGAAAATGCCCTCCGTTCACTCTGGACACACGTCCTCTGGTGTTTGCTGATCCTGCCCTGGGAAACGATCGCTTGTCTATGCCTCTCATAATCTTGTCGACCTCTATCAAGTTTCCTCATCCTTCACTCCAAAGAGAAATATCCCAGCTCTGCTAACCTCGCCTCATGAGATATGTTCTCCAATCCAGGCAATGTCCTGGTGAATCTCCTCTGCCCACCCTCTCTGCAGCGTCCCCATCCTTCCTGTAATGAGGTGACCAGAACTGAATGTAATGGGGTCTCACCATAGTTGTACAGAGGTGCAACATGACTCCATAGATTTTGAACTCAATCCCCTGAACAGTGAAGCCCAGCATCCCTTAGGCCTTCTTTCCCACCGTCACCCTGCGCAGTGACTTTGAGGGACATATGGATTTGGACCCCAACGTCCCTCTGTTCCTTCACACTGAGGGAGAGAAAAGGGAAATAGAGAGATACAGGGAGAGATGCAGAAACAGGGAGAGCTGGATGGCAATGAAGACAAATGCAGAGAATTAGTCTAGGGCTCAGAGAGAGAGAGAGACAGACAGAGAGAGAGAATGAGGATAGGGGGTGTATGTGAAAATGAGGTCGAAACAGAGAGAGAAAGAGGATAGACAAAGGCTCAGTGAACAGTATGCTCCTCCGAGAAATGAATGGAGGGTGGAGCGAGGACAGAGCAGATCTGGTGTGACTGGAATTCCGAGGTGCCCTTCAGCGGCTTGGGGCTGTGTTTGTGTTCATCGAGGAGTGCCGAGTTCAGAAACAAACACACTCAGAAACTAGGAATGCACCAAACACCTGACTCACTGCGAAGGTGTTTACCATGATTTTGTATTGATGATTGGTCAATTACAGAGTGGAATCCCCATCTCACACACCCGGGGTCAGACACAGAGTGAAACTCCCTCCGCACCATCCCATCACACACTCCTGGTCAGACACAGAGTGAAGCTCCCCCTGCACCGTCTCGTCACACATTCCCGGGGTCAGACACAGAGTGAAGCTCCCTCCGTACCATCCCGTCACACATTCCCAGGGTCAGACACAGAGTGAAGCTCCCTCCGCACCATCCCATCACACACTCCTGGCATCAGACACAGAGTGAAGCTCCCTTCACAGTTTCCCATCACACACTCCCTGGGTCAGTCACACCACCCCCTTAATCATTCCCAAACATCCCACTGCTTTAAGTACAAAGACATTTATGTGGTGATGGACGATTGTCTCATTCTCATGCCTGCTGTCTCCCACATCGATTTAAGGTTTGAGTGCCCCTCCCCCGGGTTACCAACACCAAACTGTAAATTAAAGGATAGTGTCTTTCCTGCTGTTATCAGACTCTTGAATGACCCCCTCTTTGGCACAGCATGATGACCTTGCCCTGTCCTTTACAACTTCAATTTTCCCTGCTGCTGGAGGTTTTCCTCCATTCCCTATGTGATTTGACTGATCTCAACACAGTTTCCGATTGCCTTATTTGCGGATAATTTTTTGGATCCAGCAGGCAACAGGCTATTCTTGCTCACAATACCCTCAACACAGTTACACCCAATTAAAATCCTGGCTCACTCATTTCTGGGGGGTGGGGGGGAAGGTTGAGAAAACCTCAGCACCTGAACAAAACCCATGAAGATCATGGGGACAACATATGAACTCGTTACAGACAACGGCGGATTCCAACCTGAGTCACGAGTGCTGTCAATGTGTGATGCTAACCTCTTGACGCCCACACGCATACTCGCGTGTGCACACACACGCGCGTGCGCACACTCACACATATACACTCACGCACGCACGCACACACACCCACACCCATATACACCCACACACACACTTTTGGAGGAACTCACTGGGACAGGCAGCATCTGTGGAAGGTAATGGATGCCCTTGCAGTGTGGACAGAAAGTGAAGATCTATTACCGAAATTTTGGGCCGAAGGGCCTACTCGTGTGTTGCAGGGTTCTCAGGTTCCAATGAAAAGGAGAGAGATGATGGATTGAGCAGAGAACAGTCACTGTGCTGCCCCGGACAGACACAAACCAGCCTCTGCACCTTGGGACGTGTGAGAAAAGGCAAGTGTCTGAATTAAAGGCTGGCGAATGAAAGTTGGGAAAGAATAAGGGGGGTAGAGTCCAGACCAATGAAAGGTGTTAATTGGATATGATATGAGGAGAGGTGAGGATTCATTTTGGCTCCGTGGAAGAGTCAGGGAAAAGGGAAGAGAGAGAGAGGGAAACACTGACGCTTGGCGCAGCAAATGCGAGGGCGCTGTGGGGAAGTACCACATCTGTCACCGGGCACTGAGGGGCTGATACCGAGGGGAGGTATGACAAGGTGTCACAGGGGTGGTAACAGAGAATGGGGGGTGGTAATGACAAGGTGTCACGGGGTGGTAACAGGAAACAGGGGGAGCGACAAGGTGTCACAGGGTTGGGAATGGAGAACGGAGGGTAATGCTGCCCAATACAGTAACAGGCCCATAGGCCTGCGCCACCCAATTAACCTACAACCCCTGGTACATTTTGAACAGTGGGAGGAAACCGGAGCCCCCGGGGGAAAACCCACGCAGGCACGGGGAGAACGTACAAACGGGATTCGAACCCTGGTCCAGATCGCTGGCGCTGGAATAGCTTTAGCCTGATCGCCACACCCACTGTGCCGCTCAATTTAAATAAAACTGCGTTTGAAGTAAAAACTCGACGCTGAAGGGCTCAGGCCTGATATTTTTGCTGAATTCCTCCAGCGCTGTGTTTTTACTGTGAATAAAGTCTACTTTTAGTTAAAATAATTAAAATGTTCAAATGTAACAAAACTCTTACTTGCTGCAGTCACTCTGATGTGTGAGATCTATTAAACAGGGCTCAGAGAATGATCGAGGACCCTTTCCATCCAACGTACAGGATCTTTAACCCTCTGCCATCAGGAAGGAGGTACAGGAACGTCAAAATCAGGACGGCCAGGCTGGGGGACAGCTTCTTCCCGCAGGCTGTGAGATTGATGATTCTGTAATGGAGTAACAACATCCCATAATAATCATATAGATTTATTTAAAGTTATAAATTTTTGTGTACATGTGCATGTGAGCATGTGAGTGCATGTGTGTCTGCATGTTCATATGTGTGTGTGTGTGCATGCATGCGTGCATGTGGGTGTTTGCGTGCATACCCAAGTCTAGAGAAATGCTGTTTTTTCTGGTTGTACAGATACAGTCAGATGACGATAAACTTGAACTAGAAGATACACTGACTGCAGTGGTTTGAATGACCACAAGATCTAGAAGCAGAAGATGGCCCATCAGCCCATCGAGTCTGCCCCGCCATTTTATCATGAGCTGATCCAACATCCACTCAGCCCCACTTCCCGGCCTTCTCCCCGTAACCCTTCACTGATCAAATACTTTGTCATGGTTAGTGTAGCGCTAGCGATCAGGACTGGGGTTTGAATCCTGCACTGTCTGTAAGGAGTTTGTACAGTTTGTGTGGGTTTTCCCCAGGGGCTCTGGTTTTCTCCCTCTGTTTGAAATGTATCGGGGGTTGGAGGTTAATGGGGTGTAATTGGGTGGCACGGACTCGTGGGCCAGAAGGGAAAGGCCTGTTACTGTGTTGTATACTCATAGGGCAGAGCACTGTGATGGGGCCCATCCATGTGGGTCAGTTCATGGAGGCTCAGCCACCGGGGTCACATCAGCTCTCCTGACTGAAGGAGGCCATCCCCTCTCACTGGTCCTGACTGACAGCACCACACCACCACCCCAACCCCGGGACTGATCCCTGCATGATTTCAGATGTGGTCTCACCACACCTGGCACCCAACCCTCGCACATGTCCTCTCGCAGTGGGGGCCAATACTCTGGTTGCGTCCCATCCTCCTGTCACTGGCAATTACCCACAGGTGACAGAGGGGACTGCCTAGGTCCCGCTGAAAGCCCCATGCCCCATGGAACAGCCCACAGGGAGAGAATTGGGGGAAAAGAGAGAGAGGGAGGATGAGGAGAGAGGAAGGGAGAGGGGAGAGTGAGAGGGTGGGGGGAGAGGATGGAGAAGAGGGTGGAGGAGGAGAGAGAAGGGGAGAGGGGGAGGGGAGAGGGGGAGAGAGAAAGGGAGGGTGGGAGAGGGTGGAGGGGAGAGGTTGGAAGGGGAGAGAGGCAAGGGGGTAGCGGGATAGGGTGGTGGAGGAGGAGAGAGGAGGGGAGAGGGGAGTGGGAGAGGGTGGAGGTGGAGAGAGAAGGGGAGAGAGGGATGAGAGAGGAGACAGGATGAGTGGAAGAGAGATAAAGAATATGGACTGGCTGCAAGTCAGTTGAACGAGGCAGAATTATAGTTTGGCGCAGACTAGAGGGGCCGAAGGGCCTACTCGTGTGTTGCAGGGTTTTCAGGTTCCAATGAAAAGGAGAGAGATGATGGATTGAGCAGAGAACAGTCACTGTGCTGCCCCGGACAGACACAAACCAGCCTCTGCACCTTGGGACGTGTGAACAAAACTCATCCTTTTCCTGCATGCCCCTTGGCCTTGCGCAGCCCCTCGGCCACATGCAGCCCCTCGGTCATGCGCAGCCCCTCGGTCATGCGCAGCCCCTCGGTCACACACAGAATCTCGGCCACGCAGAGCCCCTCTGATGCACAAAGCGATTTTGTTTGCTCTGGTTTTTTTTTTGCAACGTTATTCAGGGCCTAGTGGTGAGGTTTTACTGAGTTTCTGTCATGAATTAATATTCTGCATATGTGAGACTAAATCCAATACATTCACATTATGAAATGAATCCAGAACCATGGAACTCTATAGCACAGTAAAAGGCCCTTTGGCCCTTGTAGTCTATGTTGAACTATTTTTCTTACTAGTCCCACTGGCCTGCGCCCAGTCCACATCCCTCCTCCCCCTTCCATCCATGTACCTGTCCACATTCTTCTATAATGTTAAAACCGAGCCCACATTCGTTCCATGCTCCCACCGCTCTCTGTGAGAAGTTTCCCCTAAAGTTTTCCCCTTTCTCCCTTAACCCTTGTCCTCTGGTTTGTGTATCACCAACCTTCAGTGGAAAAAGCCAACCTACATTTATTCTGACTGTCCCCCTCACAAATCTCCCCTCATTCTTCTATGCTCCAGGGAATAAAGTCCAAACCTGTTTAACCATTCCCTGTAACTCAGTATCTGAAGCCCGGGCAACATCCTAGTAAATCTTCTCCACACTCTTTACATCTTATTGATTTCTTTCCTGTAGTTCGGTAACCAAAACTGCCCACCATTCTCCAAATTTGGCCTCACTGATGTCTTATACAACTTTACCATCACATCCCAACTCCTGTACTTAATACTCTGATTTATGAAGGCTAATGTGACAAAAACTCTCTTTATGACCTTATCCATCTGTGATGCCACTTTCAGGGTCCCATGTTCCCAATGAACCTACTGACCCATACGTTTTTCAGGAGGCGGGAGAAAAGCAGGTCATGGGGAGAACGTACAAACCCCTTATAGACTGTGCCGTGGTTTTGGGAGAACCATCGCAGTTCTCCTATTGAATGAATTAGACCTTTTTGTCATATACATGGGTAGAACGACCAGGGAAAGTCTTCCCAGTTATGCATGGCCCCAACTCAAAGCAAGTGCAAGGAAGGTACAAGCAGCATCAGCATCCCTAGGGGAAGAAGAAATGCTGGAGGAAGGTGGAGTCAAGGTTATTGTTGTCCGATTGTACAAGTACAACCCAACGAAACAGCATTCTCCAATCTTTGGGGCGAAACACGCAGACACATACCCAGACATAACACACAGACAGACAATACACAGGTAGGACAAATATACAAGTATAAAAATATATAAATACTGATACATAGATACGAGTGTCTTGGAGGGTCAGTGTAAGCTGTTCCTTTGGTCGTCAGCGTCCTCCCTGCCCGTGGGGAGAAGGTGTTCCTCACTCTGGTGGTGTTGGCTCTGATCCTCCGATCTCACCGCGTCCATAGACCGATCTCGCCGCGTCCATAGTTGGTAAACATATTTTAGTGACATTTCAGGCCTGAGACCCTTCTTCACGGATCTTCACCCTGAAGAAGGGCTCAGGCCCGGAACATCGGTAATGTATTGTTACCTCCTAAGGGCACTGCGTGACCGCCTGGGCTCCTCCTGCGTTTCTACAATCACGGCAACTGTAGACTGGCGCGTTTCACCCCAGGGGATGTTGGCTTGAAAGAGATGTGTGCACCTCCTCCAATTAATTTGGGGGATTTTGCTGAGTGCCCCTCAGCCCTGTCCAGTGCCCAGGCTCACTGCTACCCGGGGGAATCATCTGCTGGTTCTCTCATATGACCCTGGTCATACCCCACTTGGAGTACTGGCCGCCTCACTACCAGAAGGATGTGGAAGCCGTAGAGAGGGTGCAGAGGAGATTGACAAGGATGTGGCCTGGACTAGGGAGCAGGCCTTTACTCTTTGGCGCAGCGGAGGACGAGAGGTGGACCTGATGGGGATGTTTAAGATGATGAGAGACATTGATCATGTGGATAGTCAGAGGCTTTTTCCCAGGGCTGAAATAGTGGCCCCAAGTGGACACAGGTTTAAGTGCTGAGGAGATGTCCAGGGTACTTTTTTTCTTACGCAGAGAGTGGTGGGTACACGGAATGGGTTGCTGGCAACAGTAGTGGAGGCTGAGTTATAGGGTCTTCTGGGCAGGTACCTGGAGCTTAGAAAAATCGAGGGCTATAGGTAAGCCTAGTAATTTCTAAGGTAGGGATGTGCTCAGCACAATATTGTGGGCTGAAGGGCCTGTATTGTGCTGTAGGTTTTTCTATGTATAAGGGGGTTCCATTACAGTCCCATATGAGTAATGTTTGATTCCTTGGGGTTAAGAAGAATGATGACCCTCTTCATCGAGCATTTTGAATGTTGAAAGGCCTGGACAGAGTAGATGTCGAAAGGTTGTTTCCCCACGGTAGGAGAGACTGGGACAAGAGGGCACAACCTCATGACTGAAGGGCGCCACCTTAGAATAGAGATGCGGAGGGATTTCTTCAGCCAGAGGCTGGTGAACCTCTGAGAAATCCTGCCACGGTCAGCTGTGGAGGGCGGGTCGTTGGGTGTGTTTGAGGCAGAGATCGGCAGGTATCTGATTAGCTAGGGCATCAAAGATTATGGGGAGAGAAGACCGGGGAGTGGGGCTGAGTGGGAGGATGAAATGGCGGGACAGACAGAAGGAATGGCTTCCTTCTGCTCCCATGGCCTAAAGTCCAGTATAAAGAGTTTGTACACCATACAGAAGCATTAAAATTCTTACTTGCTGCAGCCACAATTGTACTTTGTAAAAAAAAACACAATAGTTTTTAAATTACCAATGGGAAAAATTTATAAATATAAAAGATCAAGAATATATATTTATAGTTATGGATGGTGTTAGAAAAATCACTGACATTTCCATTGACAGGTCTTTCCAGAGCTCTGGTCTTCAGGAATGGAAGGTTAAACAGGTTCGGACTTTATTCCCCTGAACGAAGGGAGATTTCATAAAGGTAAATGCCAAGAAGGCTTTTCCCACTGAGGGTAGGTGAGATAAAAACCAGAGGCCTTGGGTTAAGGTTGAAAGGGGAAAGGTTTAGGGGGAACTTCTTCATACAGAGAGTGGTGGGGATGTGGAATGAGCTGAAGTGGTGAATGTGGGCCTCAATTTTAACATTTAAGAAGAATTTGGACAGGTACAAGGATGGGAGAGGTCTGGGTGGAATTGGGTCCATGAGACAAGGTGGAATTAGAAGTGTTGTGGACACCATGAAAGGTTTTCAAAGCTTGCAGTGGGATCTGGGCCAGCTGGAGAAATGGTTGGGATGTGATGGTAAGGTTGTATAAGACATTGGTGAGGCCAAATTTAGAGTATTGTGTGCAGTTTTGGTCACCGAACTACAGGAAAGATCTCAATAAGATATTTAGAGTGCAGAGAAGATTTACTAGGATGTTGCCCAGACTTCAGGAATTGAGTTACAGAGAAAGGTTAAACAGGTTAGGACTTTATTCCCTGGAGTGTAGAAGAATGAGGGGAGATTTGATCGAGGTATTTAAAATTATGAGGGTGACAGACAGAGTAGGTTGGCTTTTCCCACCGAGGGTTGGTGAGATACAAACCAGAAGACATGGGCTAAGGGTGAAAGGGGAAAAGTTTAGGAGGAACTTCTTCACACAGAGAGTGGTGGGAATGGGGAATGAGCTGAGGTGGTGAATGCGGGCTCAATTTTAACATTTAAGAAAAGCATTTGGACAGGTACGTGGATGGGAGGGGGAGGAGGGAATATGGACTAGGTGCAGGTCAGTGAGAATAATAGTTTGGTGCAGACTAGAAGGGCTGAAGGGCCTGTTTTCTGTGCTGTAGTGTTCGATGGTTATAAGGCTCTTGGTTATAAGGACCTTGTCTGTGTTGGAATTTTCTATGGATGGGAGGAACATTGAGGGATTATGGTCTGGGAGCAGTTCAGCACAGACTAGATGGGCTGAAGGTCCTGTTTCTGTGCTGTAGAATGGTGCTGGAGTATTTAAGATTGGGGTAGGAAGGGGAGGTTTAAGAAACTGCTGCAGCCAGGCAGAGCCCAATGTTGATGTGACTCGCCAGAGCCACCGAAATGTCTGCCTAATCCTGACTCCCACAGAAGTCTCTGGATGGATCACTCCTTTCAACAAATCACATCACGTGGGAGATGTCACCAAAACCGGTCTCTCTGTGTGATTCACCGCCCCACTTACAGGCTCCCCCAACATCAAACCTGTTGAAACACAGTCCAACTGGAAGGCAACTCGAATAGAAAACCAGGAGGGGAACAGATCGGGTGAACTAAGAGAGTCTTTTACCCAGAGCAGGGGAATCAGTAACCAGAGGACATGGGTTTGAGAGGTGGGGGAAGATCTAACAGGAACCGGAGGGGGGGGGGATGTTTTTACACAGATGGTGGTGGTGTGTGGAACTGGCAGCTGGAGAGAGGGTGAATGAAGCAGGAACTATTGTAACGTTCAGACGGATCCGAGGACAGGACGGGTTTAGAGGGATGCGGGGCCTAAAGCAGGCAGGTGGGACATTTTGGTCAGCGTGGGCAAAATGGTCTGAAGGGCCTGTTTCCACACTGTAGGACAACTGGGTCTATTTGGATGTTGGGCAAAATGGCCTGTTCTGTGCTGAATGACTCTATAAGATTGATCATTACAATGTGGATGTGTGGAACGCACGGCCAGAGGAAATGGTAGGAGTGGGGACAATGAGAACGTTTACAAGACACACAGGTATGTGGATCTTTTCTTTGGCTTGGCTTCGCGGACGAAGATTTATGGAGGGGGTAAAAAAGTCCACGTCAGCTGCAGGCTCGTTTGTGGCTGACCAGTCCGATGCGGGACAGGCAGACACGATTGCAGCGGTTGCAAGGGAAAATTGGTTGGTTGGGGTTGGGTGTTGGGTTTTTCCTCCTTTGCCTTTTGTCAGTGAGGTGGGCTCTGCGGTCTTCTTCAAAGGAGGCTGCTGCCCGCCAAACTGTGAGGCGCCAAGATGCACGGTTTGAGGCGTTATCAGCCCACTGGCGGTGGTCAATGTGGCAGGCACCAAGAGATTTCTTTAGGCAGTCCTTGTACCTTTTCTTTGGTGCACCTCTGTCACGGTGGCCAGTGGAGAGCTCGCCATATAATACGATCTTGGGAAGGCGATGGTCCTCCATTCTGGAGACGTGACCCATCCAGCGCAGATAGGTGAGAGGGAAATGGGCTGAATGCAGGCACATGGGACTAGCTGGCCAGCATGGACAAGTAGGCCTGTAAGAACTCGACAATTTGGTGACAAAACTAAGATTCACTTCAAAAATACATATGCTGAGTCAAAATTCCACTGCAAAACAATCCTCCAGAGAAGCAAACATCTGTGAATCTAGTTGGGGACAGAGGATCAGGTAACAAATCCATCTTCGAGATGGATTCCATCAAGTAACAGCTATTTTCTATTTTTGATTGATGTTTTAAGTTGGATTTGCCTGTTGTGTTACCACAAACCTTGCAGTTAAATGCTAATGTTGTAGAGGTTAATCTTATACAGTTGTATGGCACAGGACAGGCCCTTCAGCCCAGCATCTGTGCTGGACCAGATGCCTACATCTGCTCCATCTCCTTCTAAACTCCAACCCTGTCCAGAGATCCGTCCACGTGTCTGTTCACAAGATACAGGAGCAGAGGTCAGCCCATCGAGTCCGCCCTGACATTCTATCATAAGTTAATCCATCCTCCCACTCAGCCCCACTCCCCTTGATGCCCTAACTAATCAAACACCTGTCAACCTTTGCCTTAAACACATCCAATGACCTCACTTTCACAGCCGCCCGTGGCAAGTTCCACAGACTCACGACCCTCTGGCTGAAGAAGTTTTTCCGCGTTTCTGTTTAAAATTCACGCCCTTTTATCCTTTAGTTGTTCCCTCTTGCCCAAGACTCCCCAACCATGGGAAACATCCTTGCCACATCTACTCTGTCCAGGCCTTTCAGCGTTCAAAATGTCTCGATGAAGTCCCTCCTGCCCTCCCCATCCTTCTGTGCAGGTGAGCATAGAGTGGTCTACTTCTGCCTGCACTCTCTGGCACCTCATTCCAGGTTAAGACCACCCTCTGAGTGAAAAGGTTGCCCCTCAGGCTCCTCTTAAATCTCTCCCTCCTACATTTAGGGGGCTCTTAGAAAGGTCTACAAAATCACGAGGGAGCAGATAAGATATACTGGCTGGGCATAGACTTTGCAGGGTTGGGCAGTCCATAGTTAGAAGCCATGGAGTGAAGGTGAGGGGAAATATTTTGTCCACTTCAGCTCATTTCACACTTCCACCACTCTCTATGTGAAGAAGTTCCCCCTCATGCTCCCTCTAAACTTTTCCCCTTTCACCCTTAACCTATATCCTCTGGTTTGTATCTCACTGACCCTCAGTGGAAAAAGCCAACCTATATTTACTCTGTCTACCCCCCTCATAATTTTAAACACCTCTTCCCATTCTTCTACGCTCCAGAGAATAATGTCAGAACCTGTTTAACCTTTCCCTGTAACTCAGTTCCTGAAGTTTCGGCAACATTCTGCTAAATCTTCTCTGCACTCTGTCTATCTTATCGATATTTTTTCTGTAGTTCAGTGACCAAGACTGCACACAATGCTCCAAACTTGGCCTCAACTTTACCATCACATCCCAACTCCTGAACTCAAATACTCTGATTTATGAAGGCCAATGTGCCAAAAGCTCTCTCTACAACCTTGTCCACCTGTGACGCCACTTTCAGAGAATTATGTACCTGTATTCCCAGATCCCTCTGTGCACTCTTCAGTGTCCAATCATTTTCTTGGTTTGTCCTTTGTCCTTCCAAAATGCAACACCTCCCACTTGTCTGCTTTAAACTCCATCTGCCATTTTCCAGCTGGTCCAGATCCTTCTGCGAGCTTTGAAAACCTTCTTCGCTGTCCACAACATCTTAGTGTCATCTGCAAACTTGCTGATCTACTTTACCATCCGGATAAAACTTGTCTACATTAAATTCCACTTTAGACACCTGGTTGAAGTAAAAACAACCTGGAGAAACTCAGAAGGTCAAAGTGTACTTTGTAGAGCAAAGATAAAGGTTCAGAACCAACGTTTCAGGCTCGAGTTATTCATCAGGGTGTGAGCAAAATGGTGCTTCTGTAACTTTATCTTAGCTACATAAAGGACACTGTGTGACCTGCTGCGTTTCTCCAGAATTGTGTTTTTACTTCAACCAGAGTCTGCAGACTCTCACGTTCGTGATTAACGACTCACAATTCGCAAGTGACTCAGAGAACAAAATACCAGCTGAATTTCCGCATTCCCGCACTCCAAAGCCTTTTATATAAAGTTATTTTGAGAGCTGCTCCCCCCTAAATTTGAAATAAAATGACATCTTCGGCGGCGGAGCGGTGAGAGAATTGGACGGGAGGAGACAGGACACAGAGGAAGGGGCCGTTGGTCCCGAACAAGCCTTTGGGAACTTTTCTGAAGTTTACAGAAACGACCTAAACTCTCTGCCCCGCCGACCAGTGTTGCAGTTTGGTGTTGGTCGAGTTTACTTCACCCCATCTTAAACCAAACTGCAGAGGTCGGCAGAAAACGCCGTCACGTCCCGCGCCTTGAAGACTCTGCGAGAGGGACGGTGCAGGCGCTACCACCGCGCGGATTAGAAACGTTCCCGTTCCCGCAGCTCCGCTGCACTCACCACCCCCCCCGCCGCCAGGTCCCGCTCCAGCGCCGAGTCTGGGGCCGGGCTGGTGGCCGCTCCTGGAGGTGAAAGTACGGGCGGGATCTCACCTGGCGGGGCGGGACCTCAGCTCTCGGGGAGGGACCTCAGCTCTCGGGGCGGGACCTCAGCTGGCAAGACCTCACCTGGCGGGGCGGGACCTCAGCTCTCGGGGCGGGACCTCACCTGGCAAGACTTCACCTGGGGGGGGCGGGACCTCACCTGACGGGGCGGAATCTCACCTGGCGGAACAGGACCTCACCTGGGGGAACAGGTCAAATTTCAGAATGGACAATGAACCACTTTCTCTTTATTAACACTGATTATTTATGTCTACCGAAATGTAATTCCTACCGATTTCTCACCTGCTGCAAAACCTCAAATGTTGTGAAACAGATTCTGGTGGGTTTGAAGATTGACGAAACCTCGTCGTTCATAGCAGGTTAATTAGAGAACATAGAACACTGCAGCAATGCCCTCCATGTGGTGCTGACCTACCCCATAACCCTCTATTTTTCTTCCATCCATACGTCCATCTAAATGCCCCCAATGTTCCAGCCTCCACCGCCACCCGTGGCGAGGCATTCCAGACACCTACAACTCTCCGTGTAAAAAAATAACACCCCTGATGTCTCCCCTAAACTTCCTTTCCTTCACTTTCTACCGACGTCCTCTGGTGATTGCTACTTCTGCCCTGGGAAACAGGCGCTGGCCGTCCATCCTGTTTACGCCCCTCAGAATCTTGTCGACCTCTATCAAGTCGCCTCTCATCCTTCCATCCAAAGAGAAAAGTCCCAGCTCTGTAGTCTTGCCTCATAAGATATGTTCTCCAATCCAGGCAACATCCTGGTGAATCTCTCTCCACAGCGCCACATCCTTCCTGTAATGAGATGAACAGAAATGAATATATGTGATCTCACTATAGATTTGTATAGTTGCAACGTGATCACATCTTCGATCTGAAACAGGGAGTTTTTTAAATGGCAGTTTTTTAAAAACTCTGTGGGATTGGATCTAGCCCTGATCTATTCTTGCTGGTCGTATCACTGCCTGGTAGGGAGGCACCAACTCTCAGGACAAGAATAAACTCCAGAGGGTTGTTAATTCGGACTGCGACATCACAGACACCAGACTTCACTTCATCGAGGATGTCCACATGAGGTGGTGTCTCAAGGAAGCAGCTTCTATCCTCAAGGACCCCCACCACCCAGGCCATGCCCTCTTCACTCTGCTACCATCAGGAAGGAGGTTCAGGAGCCCAAAGATGAGCACGCAGTGGCACATCTTCCCCTCTGCCATCAGTTTCCTGAATAATCAATGAACAAAAGCCACTGCATTACTTTTCGTGTAATATTACTGATAATATTTTTATTTTTACAGTAACATTATAAGATGGTTATAATATAAATGTTTGCCCTGTGACCCTGAAGTTAAACATAAAATTTTATGACTTGTTCATGGCAATAAATCCTGATTCTGAGCAGGATTCGAACCATTAACCTTGAGCAGTCAATTCCTGCCGCCCCCTGGTGGCCACTCACCTGCCCACACCCTGCGCCCCTAGTGGCCATTCACACCCCTGATGGCAACCCAAACCCCCTACCCTGCGCCCCCTGGTGACCATTCATTCCCCTGATGGCCACTCATTCATCCCCCTACTCCCCCTGGTGGCTACTCAATTCCTGGTGGCCATTCAACCCCTGGTGGCCACTCACCCACCAACGCCCCCGTTCCACCTAGTGGCCACACACCCCAAATGGCCACTCACCCTCCCATGCACCCTGCTGGCCATTTACCCCCTGGTGACCATTCATTCCCTCAACCCTGCTCCCCTTGGCAGGCATTCACCTCCCATGACCACTCACTTACACCCCCCATGCACCCACGTTCTAACCCTAACCCTAACCATACCACTCACACACCCCCACCGTGGCCAGTCACCCCCTACACCCTATGCCCCCTGGTGGCTATTTGCCTCCAATAGCCACTAACCCATCACACCCCTGCGCCCCCTAGTGGCCATTCAACCCCCAATGGCCACTCACACCCCACCCTGCACCTCCTGGTAGCTATTCATCCCCCGATTGCCACTCACCCACCCCCTCTGCGCCCCCCTAGAAGCCATGGTAGAATTAACCCCCTCATCCTGCGCACCTGATGACCACTCACCCACCAACCCCCATGCCTCCTAGTGGCCACTCACCCCCCATGGCCACTCACCCACCCCACCCCCTGTGACCCCTAATAACCATTCACCCTCCTGATGGCCACTCACCCCCCTCATCCTGCTCCTCCTGGTAGCCATTCACACCACCAACAATGGCCACTCACCCCCATCATCCTGTGCACCTGGTTGCCAATAACACCCCCACTGATGGCCACTCAGACATCCCCCTACTCTCTCGTGGCCACTCACCCCCCTAGTGACCACTCACCCCCCTGCACCCCTTGTGGCCATTCAACCCCCTGGTGGACACTCACCCCTCTAATGGGCATTCACCCCCCCTAATGGCCACTCACCCATCCCCCACCCTGCACCCCAGGTAGCCATTCACCCCGTCCCCCCGATGGCCACCCAAACCCTCACCCTGCACGCCTAGTGACCATTCGCACCCCTGATGACCACTCTCTCGTCTCCCTGCACCCCCTGGTGGCCACTCACCCCACTAATGGCCATTCACCCCCCGATAGCCACTCACCCATCCCCTGCACCCTCTGGTGGCCATTCAACACCCGGTGGCCACTCACCCCACTAATGGCCACTCACCCACCAACCCCCCATGCCCCCTAGTGGCCACACACCCCTGATGGCCACTCAACCTCCCATGCCCCTGCCGGCCATTTACCCATTGATGACCATTCACACCCTCAACCCTGCTACCCTTGGTAGCCATTCACCTCCCATGACCACTCACCTACACCCCCATGCCCCCACGCTCTCTAGTGACCACTCACTCCCCCACCGTGGCCATTCACCCCTACACCCTATGCCCCCTGGTGGTTATTCAGCCCAATAGCCACTCACCCACCACACCCGTGTGCCCCAAGTGGTCATTCACCCCCAATGGCCACTCACACCCCAGCCTGCAGCCCCTGATGGCCATTGAACCACCCCCTGCACCCCTTGGTGGACACTCACCCCCTGGTGGCCACTCACCCTCCTTATGGTGACTAACCCACCTCCCATGACCCTGCTGGCCATTCACCCTCTAGCAACAATTCAAACCCCACCTTGCGTACCCTGGTAGGCATTCACCCCCCCTGATAGTCACTCACCCTACGCACGCCATCTGCTGGCCATTCACCATCTGATGAACACACACTCCCACTCTGCAACTCCTGGTAGCCATTCAATCCCCCACAGACACACCCCCACCCCCACACCTCCAGATGGCCATTCACCCACCCACCCTCCCACACCACCTGCTGGACATTCACCCCTAATGTCCACTCACCTCGTCACCCTGCACCCCCTGGTAGCCACTCACACCCTAATGGCCACTCACCCACCCTCTCCCATCCCCCCTGCTGGCCATTCACCTTCTGGTGACTACTCATTTCCCCCCACCCTGCGCCTCCTGGTTGCTATTCAACCCCCCTGATGGCCACTCACCCACATGCTCTGTACCCCCTACTGGCCATTCACCCCCTGATTTCCACTCACACCCCCACTCTGCACTCCCTGGTAGCCACTCACCCCCCCCCCCCCCCCGATGGCCACTCACCCACCCCCCATGCCCCCTGCTGGCCATTCACGTTCTGGTGACTACCCATCCACCCAACCCTGCGCCCCCTTGTGGCCATTCACCCCCCCCATGGCCACTCACCCACCTCACCCCCTGTGCCCCCTAATGGCCATTCATCCCTCCTGATGGCCACTCACCCCCCTCATCCTGTACCCCCTAGTAGCCATTCACACCACCCCCAATGGCCACTCACCTCCCTCATCCTGTGCCCCTGGTAACCATTCACACCCCCACCGATGGCCACTCACCCATTCCCCGCCCCCTAGTGGACACTCAATTTCTGGCGCCCACTCAGCCCCAGGTGGTTACTCACCACATTAATTGGCATTCACCCTCTTGATGGCCACTCAACCCCTCATCCTGTGCCTCCTGGTAGCCATTCACACCACCAGTGATTGCCACCCAAACCCCCACCCTGCACCCCCGGTGACCATTCACTCCCCTGATTATCACTCACCCATCCCCCTGCAACCCCTGGTGGCCACTCACCCATCCCCTGCAACCCCTGGTGGCCACTCACCCCACTAATGGCCATTCACCCTCCTGATGGCCACTCACCCATTCCCCTGCACCCACTGGTGGCCATTCAAGTCCGGGTGGACACTCACCCCACTAATGGGCACTCACCTACCAACCCCCATGCCTCCTGGTGGTCACTCATCCCCCCATGGCCACTCATCTACCCCACCCCCTGTGCCTCCTAAAAGCCATTCAACCCCTGATGCCACACCCATCTCATCCTGCGCCACCTGGTAGCCATTCACACCACCACCGATGGCCACTCACATCCCTCATCCTGAGCCCTGTGATAGCCATTCACAACTCCACCGAAGGCCACTCACACATTCCCGCCCCCAAGTGGCCACTCAGCCCCACCTCTGCACCCCCTAGTGGCCATTCACCCCCTGATTTCCACTCAACCCCCCCACCCTGCACTCCCTGGTAACCACTCACTCCACCGATGGCCACTCACCCACACCCCCATGCCCCCTGCTGGCCATTCACCTTCTGGTGACTGCCCATCCACCCCACCCTGCGCCTCCTTGTAGCTATTTACCCCCCGATGGCCACTCACCCACCCACTCTGTGCCCCCTAATGGCCATTCACACTACCCCCGATGGCCACTCACCCACCAACTACCATGACCCCTCGTGGCCATTCACCCCCATGGCACTCACCCACCCCACCCCCTGTACCCCCTAATGGCCATTCATCCCTCCTGATGGCCACTCACCCCTCTCATCCTGCACCCCTAGTAGCCATTCACACCATCCCCGATGGCCACTCACCTCCCTCATCCTGTACCCCTGGTAACCATTAACACCCCCACCGATGGCCACTCACCCATTCCCCCATCCCCTAGTGGACACTCAATTCCTGGTGCCCACTCAACCCCTGGTAGTCACTCACCACATTAATTGGCATTCACCCTCCTGATGGCCACTCATCCCCTCATCCTGCACCCCCTGGTAGCCATTCACACCACCAGTGATGGCCACCCAACCCCCCCACCCTGCACCCCCGGTGACCATTCACCCCCCCCCCGATGACCATATCCATCCCCCTGCAACCCCTGGTGGCCACTCACCCCACTAATGGCCATTCACCCCCCGATGGCCACTCACCTACCCCCACAATGTGCCGCAGGTAGCCATTCACCCCTCCTCCCAATGGCCACTCAACCCCCGCACCTTGCACCCCTGGTGACCATTCACCCCGCCCTGTTGGCCACTCACCCAATCCCCTGCACCCTCTGGTGGCCATTCAACCCCTGGTGGCCACTCACCTACCTTATGGCAACTAACCCACCCCTCACGACCCTGCTGGCTATTCACCCTCTAGCAACTATTCAACCTCCATCCTGCATACTCTGGTAGCCATTCACACCCCATGATGGTCACTCACCCACTTACCCCATCTGGTGGCCATTCACCCTCTGATGACCACTCACCCCACCACCCTGCACCCCCTGGTAGCCATTCAATCCTCCATGGCCACTCACTCACTAACACCTGTATCCCTAGTGGCCACTCAACCCCCCCTGATGGCCACTCACCCACCCATCCTCCCACACCCTCTGCTGGCCATTCAACATCTGGTGACTACTCATCCCCCCCACCCTGCGCCTCTTTGTAGCTATTCACCCACCCCATCTGTGCCCCCTAGAAGGTGAGTGGCCATGCGCCCCCTGATGGCTACTCACCCACTCCCACCCTGTGCCCCAGGTAGCCATTCACCCCTCCCCCCGATGGCCACCCAACACCCCCCATCCTGCACCCCCAGTGACCATTCACCCCCCTGATGGCCACTCACCCATTCCCCTGCACCCCCTGGTGGCCGCTCACCCCACTAATGGCCACTCACCCACCAACCCCCCCCTGTGCCCCTAGTGGCCACACACCCCTGATGGCCACTCACCCTCCCATGCACCCTGCTGGCCATTCATCCCCCCCCACCCTGCTCCTCCTTGTAGGTATTCACCTCCCGATGGTCTCTCACCCACCCCCTCTGCACCCCCTAGAAGGTGAGTGGCCATGCATCCCCCTGCTGACCATTCACCCACCAACCCCCATGGCCACTCACCCACCCCACACCCTGTGCCCCCTAATGGCCATTCACCCCTCCTGATGGCCACTCACCCCCTCATCCTGCGCCCCCTGGTAGCCATTCACACCATCATTGATGGCCACTCACATCCCTCATCCTGCGCCCCGATAGCCATTCACACCATCATTGATGGCCACTCACCCACCCCCCCGCCCCCTAGTGGCCACTCATCTCTCCCAGTGACCACTCACCCCACCCTGCGCTCCCTGGTAGCCATTCACCCCCCAATGGCCACTCACCCACACCCCGTGCCCCCTGGTGCCCATCCATCCTTCTGGTGGCCACTCACCCACCCCTTGCGCGCCCGGTTGCCAACCGCCCCCAGGTGGCCACAACCCCCACCCTGGGCCCCTGATGGCCACTTACCCACCCCACGCTCCCTGGTGGCCACTCACTCCCCTGATGGCCACCCATCCACCACCCCTGTACCCCGTGGTGTCCAGAACCCCCCTCCCGTTAGCCACCCTCCCCCCTGGGTCGGCACAGATGTACTGTATTTGCATCACTATTTGCCATAGGCGGATGCCGTTATTTAAGAAAGGTGCACGGACAGACCGTGATAGGACCAGTGATAGGGCCAGTGATAGGACAGTCATTGGAGGGAATTCTGAGTCCTTCCGACATCGGAGCAGAAATAGGCCAAATTCTGTGTCTTTATTACATGAAAACAAATTGAATCGTGAATCTGGGGGGAGCCACAGTCAATGATTTGAGTCTGGATAAAGGATCTTGACCCGAAAAGTTGACCGAACATTTCTCCCCACGGGTGCAGGCCACACTCGCTGAATTGCGCCAGCATTCCTTTGTCTGCTGGGACCACGAACAGGTCGGGAATGGAAGGGCACATATCACGTACAGGTAGATTAAACCTGCATCGAAGTCAACACACACACTGTAGGCTCTCTCCTGGGCATTGTTCTGCGTTCTGATGTTCACTGCCCTGCCCTTATCAATCTTCCTCAAAAATCGCAGTCCAGGACAAGAGGGCACAACTTCAGGATTGAAGGGCGGAGGGATTTCTTCAGCCTGAGGGGGTGAATCTGTGGAATTTGTTACCACGGGCGGCTGTGGAGGCCGAGTCATTAGATGTATTTAAGGCAGAGATTGATAGATTCCTGATTAGTCAGGGCATCAAAGGTTATGGGGAGAAGGACGGGCAGTGGGGCTGAGTGGGAGAATGGATCAGCTCATTATTGAATGGTGATGTAGCCTCGATGGGCTGAATGGTACCAGGCCGTGATGCAGCCGGTCAGCACACTTTCCCCCGCACCTCTGTAGAAATTTGCCAGGGTTTCTGATGTCGTACCAAACCTCCGCAATCTCCTGACGAGTTTTCTTCACGATGCCTTTAGTGGGTTGGATCTAGGAAGGTCCTCGAAGGGTGACACGATGGTGAGTGCCATGCTGTTACAGCGCCAGGACCGTAGTGCGAATCCCGCGCTGTCTGAAAGGAGTTTGCATGGGTTTTCCCCGGGGGCTCCGGTTTCCTCCCCCCCCCTCTTCTAAGCGTACTGGGGGTTGTGGGTTAATAGGGTGTAACTGGCTGGCACAGGCTCGTGGGCCGAAAGGGCCTGTTACCGCGCTGGGTGTCTGAAAAAAAGAACTAAATTGAGACAGTTACTCGCAAGAAGTGTGGTGGGCAGATGGGATAGAAGGATCCTCGCGGGGCCTGAATGGCGGTTACGGCGGCAGTGGCCTGAAACAGGCCCCAGAAGGCCGTCGAGTTCCCAGCTGAGCTCATGGATTTTACTGGCGGTGTGCGGAATGGGAGGGGGCAGGGTCAGAGAGTGGGCCTGGGCTCGAGGTTAATTTTATTTTGAATTTTGGAACAGAGGTTACTTCCTCCTCTTCGTGGCGCCATCGAACACAATGCAGAGGAAATCGCCAGTCAAAGCCAGCGCGTTAACCTCTCACCCTCAGGAAAAGAAAATAAAAAACACGCTGTGAGTCGCTTCCTGGTGTCTCTCGCTGCAGCGGCTTCCCTCTCTCTCTCAGGGACTGGTCTTGGGACAAAGTGGGTCAGTGTTCAAACTCCCTGCAATCAGGGAAAGGAAGATTTTGGCGATAGGAGCCTCGCTCTTACAGAAACAGGGCAGGAAGGTGGATTCCGCGGCGGGACTAGATTCGGGGTGGGGAGATGAGGAGGAACTGCTCCTCCCGGATGGGAGTGGAGGCTGCGGCTCTGAATGTGTTTAAAAGGCAGGCCGATCGCCTTCTGCAAGAGCAGGGGAATTAAGGGCCATGGGGTGAGGAGCAGGTAGGTGGAACTGTCCACAGTTGCACCGGCCACGGTCTAATGGGCTGGTGGGAAGCCCGGCCGACTCCTTACTGAGACTCTGCTTGGCCAGACACTTACATCACCCTTAGCTAGGAATCCTTCACAGCTCGGAGAACTCCCGGAGCATCAGAAACGGGAGCAGGAGTCAGCCATTCGGCCCGTCGAGCCTGTTCCACCATTCAAGGAGATCACGGCTGATCCGATGATGGGCGCATCTCCACCGACCTCTCTTTTCCTCGTATCCCTTTAATTCCCCGACGATGTAAAAATCTACCCAACCTGGTCTTAAATCTATTTACTGAGGTCGCCTCCACTGCTTCAATGGACAGCGAATTCCACAGATTCACCTCCTGCTGGGGAAAAGCAGTTCCTCCTCATCTCCGTCCTAAACCTACTCCCCTGGATCTTGAGGCCATGTCCCTTAGTTCTGGTCTCCCCCACCCATGGGAACAAATTGCCAACCTCTACCTTATTTTCTATAAGATCCCCTCTCATGTTTCTAAATTCCCGTGAGTTCAGTCCCAGGCGACTCAACCTCTCCTCTTAGGCTAATCCCCTCATCCCTGGAACCAACCTGGTGAATCCACTCTGCAATGCCTCTTGTGAGGGTGAACATTAATCTCCAGTGGGGTGAACATGAGGCTGATACATTGAATGGAACAGAGAATATTCCAGCCCAGTACAGGGCCTTCAGCCCACGATATTGTGCTAATCCATGTAAACCTGCTCCTCGTCACCCTGGAAACCTCTATTTTCCTTCCATCCATGGGCCTAAGAGTCTCTTAAATGCTCCCAATGATCCAGCCTCCACTACCACTACACCCTAGGTTCCTACATCTCTCTGTGTAAAAAACTTACCCCTGACCCCTGAGAGACAGAGAGATGGAGAGTGAGGGAGAGAAGCAGGGTGAGGATGGACAGGGAGAGAAAGGGATAGAGAGAATGAGAGGGCAAATGGAGAGAGAGAGGGAGAATGAGGAAAGGAGTGTAGGAGAGATGGAGAGGGCTGTAAAAGGAAGGGAAATAAAGTAGAGAGGGGGAGAAAATGAGTAGGAGGAGAAGATTCAGAGAAAGGGGAGAGGGTAAGAAGGGGAGAGAGGGGTAAGGATGGGAGAGAGGGGAAGGGGAGAGATGAGGTGGAGTGAGGGAGCAAGAGGGGTAAGATTGGGAGAGAGGGGGAAAGGGAAAGAGGGAGAGGGAGAGTGAGAAGTGGGAGGGGGAGAGGGGAGAGAAGAGGAAAAAGGGGAGAGAGTGGAGGGGAGAGATGGAGAGAGTGTAGATTCGGGGTGGGAAGATGAGGAGGAACTGCTCCTCCCGGACGGGAGTGGAGGCTGCGGCTCTGAATGTGTTTAAAAGGCAGGTTGGTCGCCTTTTGAATGAGGAGGGAGGGGGAGAGAGAAGAGAGAGTAAGGGGAGAGAGAGGAGGGTAAGGAGGGGAGGGGGAGAGTGAGAAGGGGAAGGAGAGAAGGGGAGAGGAGAGAAGGTTAGGGGGAGTGAGGTGGACAGAGGCTTAAGGATGGGAGAGAGGGGGAAGGGGAAAGAGGGGGAGAGAGAAAGGAGTGGGTGAGGAGAGAGAGGAGAGAAAATGTGAGAAGGGGGGGAGAGAGAGTGAGAAGGGGAGAGAGGGAGTGGGGAGAGAGGGGGTTGGGGAGGGAGAGGGGGAGAAAGGGAAGGGTAAGGAGGGGAGAGGGGGGAAGGGGAAAGAGAGGGGGAAAGCGCGAAGGGGAGGGGAGATAGAGGGGCCATCTAGGGGGATCCAGAGGAGCTGCTGACCTGCTCCATGAATTGTGTTTCACTCCTGCCCCAGCAAGAGCGATGGACGGGCCATGTCAGGAGTGTGTTCACATGCAGGGCCTGACCTGTCGATCTGTTTGTCTTGGCAGCATCGCTCCCAATCTGACAACTCCTGCCTGTTTCCTGTGTGGCCAACGATTCCCTGACTGGGTGATCACATCCTGCACTTACCACAGTCACACGTCTACTGGGAACCTCAGTGGTACAGGGATAGAGTCCCTGTCTCATGGGCCTAGAGACCTGGGTTTGATCCCTATCCCTGCTGTCCCTATCCCTTCTCACTGCTCCCTTCCGGCAGAGGGAACAGACCGCCCCGTACCTCCCTAACTGACTCATCTCCTCTCGACAATCTCCTTTCGATAATCAGGTGGGGGGGGGGGGGGGGTTTCAGCTTGGCACAATCCCATGGCCAACAGCCCACTGATCGGCCTCGGCTGAGAGGAAAATCTTTAAGGCTGGGCTGCATGGATTCTTCCGGAAAACTTGGAAAATCAGCATGGACCAAAAGCCTTTCCCCATTCTACCCTCCCCAGGCCATTAAAACCTCACCTAGCCTGAGAATGAGGCCTACAAACCATCCACCCATTAAAGTCTCGCCTAGCCTGAGAATGAGGCCTACAAACCATCCCCCCATTAAAGCCTCGCCTAGCTTGGGAATGAGGCCTACAAACCATCCACCCATTAAAGCCTTACTTAGCCTGAGAATGAGGCCTACAAGCCATTAACCCATTAAAGCTTAGCCTAGCTTGAGAATGAGGTGTAAAAACCATCTACCCATTAAAGCCTTGCCTAGCCTGAGAATGCCTACAAGCCATCCATCCATTAAAGCCTTACTTAGCCTGAGAATGAGGCCTACAAGCCATTAACCCATTAAAGCTTAGCCTAGCTTGAGAATGAGGCGTAAAAACCATCTACCCATTAAAGCCTTGCCTAGCCTGAGAATGAGGCCTACAAGCCATCCACCCATTAAAGCCTTGCTTAGCCTGAGAATGCCTACAAGCCATTCACCCATTAATGCCTTCCCCTTGCCTTGCCCTGGGCTGAGAATGAGGCCTACAAACCATCTACCCATTAAAGCCTTGCCTAGCCTGAGAATGAGGCCTACAAACCATCCACCCATTAGGCCAAAAGCCTGGGAGTGAACAAGCCCTAATCTCCCAAAGTAAAGAGAGAAAGCCAATAAACGGAATTTAGGAGGACATGTGAACACTGAATGA
Source organism: Narcine bancroftii (assembly GCF_036971445.1). Lineage (NCBI taxonomy): Eukaryota > Metazoa > Chordata > Chondrichthyes > Torpediniformes > Narcinidae > Narcine > Narcine bancroftii. The sequence goes on along the minus strand of NC_091470.1, from coordinate 193,214,282 downwards.
ATGATCTACCAGGAAATGCTTCTAATCTGGAGTTGAATGGATTTATAGCAGTTTAGTGTAATTGGTTGTCAATGCTTTGCAGTAACTCTGTGTAATGCACTGAGAGGTTTCCTGCTCTCCAAAACTGCCAACTATTCCTTTGAAGCTTTTTTCTAACCTTCAATTAACAATCCACATGGCCAGAGTTATGGATGGCCAGAAGGCAGGCTTGTAAATTTAAAAGTTAATTTAGACATACAGCACAGTAACAGGTCCTTCAGGCCCATGAGCCCGTGCTGCACAATTAACCTGAAATCCCGGTTTATGAAGGGTAGGAGAAAATCTGAGGAAACCCACACAGAGATGGGGAGAATGTACACAATCCTTACAGACAGTGGCGGATTCAAACGCTGGAGGGTAGCACTGTAATAATATGAGCTAACCACACTGCATCCAACCCCAAACTCTATACCAACCCCAATCCCAATCACAAACCCAATCCTAATTCAAAACCCAAACACAATCCCAACCCAAAACCCAATCCTAATCCAAATCACAAACACAATCCTAATTCCAGCCCCAAACCCAATCCCAATCCAAATCATAAACCCAATCCTAATTCCAAACCCAAACACAATCCCAATCTGAAACACAATCATAAATCGAATCCAAAACCAAATCTCAATCCTAATTCCAACCCCAAACCCAATCCCAATCTCAATCCAAATCAGAACCCAATACCAATCCCAAAAACAGTCCCAATCCGAAATCCAATCCTAATTGCAACTCCAATCCAATCCAAATCTCAAACCTAATCCCAATCCTAATCCAAACCCTAAACCCAATCCCAATACCAAACCCAATCCCAATACCAAACCCAATCCTAAATCCAACTCCAAACTCAATCCTAATCCAAATCACAAACCCATTCCAAATTCCATTCAAATCATAAATCCAATTCCAATCCCAAACCCAATCCTAATTCGCAACCCAATCCCAACCGAATTCCAATCCCAAACAAATACCAACCGTGAACAAAACCAAAATCCAATCCTAATATCAACCTCAAACACAATCCCAACCTGAAAACCAATCCCAATCCCAATTCAGAACCAAATCTAAATCCCAAATCTAAACACAATCCCAACCAATACCCCAAACCCAATCCCAATTCAAAACACAATCTATATCCCAACCCTAAACCCAAACCCAACCACAAACCCAATCCAAATTCCAACCCTAAACCCAATCCAAAATCCAATACCAAACCCAATCCCAACTCCAAAACCAATCCCAACCCCAAACACAATCCAAATCCAAAACCTAAACCCAATTTCAATCCCAAACCCAATCCCAATCCCAACCATAATCACAACCCCAATCCCAACCCGAAACCCAATCCCAACTCCAATCCCAATCCCAAACCCAATCATAATTCCAACGCTAAACCCAAATCAAAACCCAATTCCAATCACAATTCCAACCTCAAAAACAATCTCAACCCAAAACCCAGTCCCAAACCCAATTTCAATCCAAAATCCAATCCCAACCCCGACCAAAATTCCAACCCCAATCCTAACTCCAAACACAATCACACCAACCCAAAACTTATTCCAACCCCAAACCAAATCACAACCACAAACCAAATCCCAACCGCCAACGCAATCCTAATTCAAGATCCAAGTCTAATTCCAACACCAATCCAAATCTCAAACCTAATCCCAATCCAAATCCCAACCCCAAACTCATTCCCAATACCAAACACAATCAAAAACCCAATCCTAATTCCATTACCAAACACAATCCCGATCCTAAATCCAACTCCAAACTCGATCCAAATCCACATCAAATCACGAACCAATTCCCAATCCCATCCAAATCACAAATCCAAACACCAATCCCAAACCCAATCCTAATTGCAACACCAAACCCAATCCCAAATCCAATCCTAATTTCAACCCCAAACACAATCCCAACCGCAAACACTGACCCAAATGTCAATTCTAATCACACAAACAACCAAAATTCCAATTCCAACCCCAAAGCCAACCACAAACCCAAACCCAATTCAAAACACAATCCTAATTTCAAAACCAAACAAAATCCCAAATCTAATCCCAACCCAATCCCAACCGAAAACCTAATCCCAACACCAAAACCAATTCCAATTCAAAAGCGAATCCCAACTCCAATTATAATCCCAACCCCAAACCCAAACCAAAACCCAATTCAAATCCCAACTCCATTAACAATTCCAACCTCAAAAACAATCCCAACACCAAACACAGTCCCAAACCCAATTTCAATCCCAATCCTAACCATACTCACAACCCCAATCCCAACCCGAAACCCAATCACAACCACAATCCAAATCCAAACTCCAAACCCAATTTCAAATCAAAACCGAATCTGAAACCCAATTCCAACTCCAATCCCAATCCCAAACCCAATCATAATTCCAATTCAAACCCAATCCCAACCCTAACCCTGTCCCTACCCAATCCAAATCCCAAACCTAATCCCTATTCACACCTAATCCCAACCCCAAACCCAACCACAAACCAATCCCAATTCAAAACACAATCCTAATTTCAACACCAAACCCAATGCTAATTCCAACCCTAAACACAATGCAAATCTCAATTCCAATCATAATTTCCAACCCAAACAAATCCTAACCCCAAAGCCAAAGCAAAATCCAATCCTAATTTCAACCCCAAACACAATCCCAACCGCAAAACTAATCCCACCCACAAACCCAATCCCAATGCCGACACCCATCCTAACCCAAATTCCAATTCTAATCACAAACACAACCCAAATTCCAAACCCAACCCCACTTCAAAACCCAATCCTAACCCAAACTCAATCCCAATTCAAAACATAATCCTAATTGAAACCACAAACCAAATCACAAACAAAATCCCAATCCCAATTCCAAACCCAATCCCAACCCCAAACCCAATCTCAATCCAAATCCCAACTCCAAACCCAATCTCAATAAAAACCCCCAACCCCAAATCCAACCACAAACCCAAACCCAATTCAAAACCCAATCCTAATTTCAAAATGAAACCAAATCCCAAATCTAATCCCAAGCCAATCCCAACCGAAAACATAATCCCAAACACAAAACGAATTCCAATTCAAAACGGAATCACATTCCCAATCCCAATCCCAACTCCAATTATAATTCCAAAAACCCAATCACAACCCCAACTCAGTCCTAACCCAATCCCAACCATAATCCCAACCTCAATCCCAACCCAAAACCCAATCACAACCACAAACCAAACCCAAGCGGAAACGCAATCCAAATTCAAAACCCAAGCCTAATTCCAACACCAATCCCAATCTCAAATCTAATCCCAATCCCAACCCCAAACACATTCCCAATAATAAACACAATCAAAAGCCCAAACCTAATTGGAATAACAAACACAATCCGATCCTAAATCCAACTCCAAACTCAATCCCAATACACACCAAATCATAAACCAATTTCCAATCACATCCAAATCACAAATCCAAACACAATCCCAAATCCAATCCTAATTGCAACACTAAACCCAATCCCAAACCCAATGCTAATTTTAACCCCAAACAGAACACAAATCTCAATTCCAATCATAATTCCCAACCCAAACAAATCCTATCCCCAAAGGCAAAGCAAAATCCAATCCTAATTTCAACACCAAACACAATCCCAACCAGAAAACTAATCCCACCCACAAACCCAAACCCAATCCCAACCCCCATCCTAACCCAAATGCCAATTCTAATCACAAACACAACCCAAATTCCAATCCCAATACCAAACCCAATCATAATTCCAAATCAAACCCAATCCCAACAACGAATCCAATAACAAACCAAAACCCAATTCAAAACACAATTCTAATTTCAAAACCAAACCAAATCCCAAATCTAATCCAAACCCAATCCCAACTGAAAACCTAATCCCAACCCCAAAACCAATTCCAATTCAAAACTGAATCCTAAACCAAATCCCAAACCCAATTCCAATCCCAACTCCAATGAAAATTCCTATTCAAACCCAATCCCAACCCTAACCCTGTCCTGACACAATCCAAATCCCAAACCTAATCCCTATTCACACCCAATCCCAACCCCAAACCCAACCACAAACCAATCCCAATTCAAAACAATCCTAATTGCAACACCAAACCCAATGCTAATTCCAACCCACAACACAATACAAATCTTAATTCCAATCATAATTCCCAAGCCAAACAAATCCTACCCCAAAGCCAAAGCAAAGTCCAATCCTAATTTCAACCCCAAACACAATCCCAACCGCACAAAAATAATCCCACCCACAAACCCAATCCCATTGCCGACACCTATCCTAACCCAAATGCCAATTCTAAACAAAAACACAACCCAAATTCCAAACTCAATCCCAATTCAAAACCAACCCCAATCCCAATCCTATTTCCAATGCTAAACAAAATCCAAAGCCCAATTCCAATCCCAACTCCAATCACAATTCCAACCTCAAAAACAATCCCAACCAAAAACCCAGTCCCAAACCCAATTTCAATCCCAAATCCAATCCCAACCCCAATCATAATTCCAACCCCAATCCAAATCACAACCACAAACCAAATCCCAACCGCCAATGCAATGTCAATTCAATACCCAAGCCTAATTCCAACACCAACACCAATCCCAATCTCAAACCTAATCCCAATCACAATCCCAACCCCAAACCCATTCCCAATACAAAACGCAATCACAAACCCAATTCCAACCGCAAAACTAAACCCACCCTCAAACCCAAACCCAATCCCAACCCCCATCCTAACCCAAAACCCTACTCTAATTACAAACACAACTCAAATTCCAATCCCAATCCCTAACCCAATCATAATTCCAAGTTAAACCCAATCCCAAACACGAATCCAACCACAAACCCAAACCCAATTCAAAACACAATCCTAATTTCAAAACCAATTCAAATCCCAAAACTAATCCCAACCCAATCCCAACCGAAAACCTAATCCCAACCTCAAAACCAATTCCAATTCAAAACCGAATCCTAAACCAAATCCCAAACCCAATTCCAATCCCACCTCCAATTATAATTCCAACTCAAACCTAATCCCAACCCCAACCCAGACCTAACTCAATCCTAATCCCAAACCTTATCCATATTCAAACACAATCCCAACCCCAAACACAACCACAAACCCAAACCTAATTCAAAACCCAATCCTAATTGCAACACCAAACACAATGCTAATTCTAACACCAAACAGAACACAAATCTCAATTCCAATGATAATTCCCAACCCAAACAAATTCTAACCCCAATGCCAAAGCAAAATCCAATCCTAATTTCAATTCCAAACACAAATCCAACCGCAAAACACCTCTATCAATTCCCCCCTCAATCTTCTACGCTCCAGAGAAAAAAGCACAGGTCTGCACAACCTTTCCCTGTAACTCAAACCTTGAAATCTTGTCAACATTCTCGTGAACCTTCTCTGCACTCTCTCTATTTTGTTTATATCTTTCCTATAATTTGGTGACCAAAACTGTACACAGTACTCCAAATTTGACCTCAACAATGCCTTGTAGACTGGAGGAGTCACGTGATGGAGTAGTGGCCGGTCGGGGAACTCCAGCCCTCTCCGGAAAAGTTTAAAAAAAACACAGAAAACACAAAGGCACAAACACGAAAATTAAAATAAAGTGAAAATAAAGGTGGGAAGAAAATGGCAACGAAGAAAGAAAAGTCGAAAGCAACGGGAAGAAGAGAAGAAGAAAAGACATCGGAAGAAGAAGGTGAAGGCCTTACCTGTCTGAGGAGGCCCGCTGCGGAGAGAGAAGCCCGCTCCCTAAGGTCAGTCGAAGTCCCGAGCTCGGGACTACAAAAATGGGTCGCGGAGCCAAGCAAAAGCGCGCAACCGCGCATGACAAAAAAAACACTGACGGGAGGGGGGACCAGCTAAGGAGTCGATCTCCACAGCTGAGAATGACAGCAACAGCACAACAAGAAGAAGAGAACATAGAAAAAAAATGAGAACAAGAAAGAAGAGAGTAAAAAGAAATCAATGAAACAACAGATGACCAACCCAGAGGAAGAAGAAGAACAACATAGAGAAATGGAAGAAGAAGGGAAGGGCAAGACAATGGATATATTTTTTTAAAGAATATATGGAATTAGTAAAAGAATGGCAATCACAAGAATTTAGTGAAATAAAAAGAAGAATTAAATGTACAGAAGAAAAAATGAATAGATTAGAGATGGTCATGTCAGATATAGGAAAAAGAGTGGATAAGGTGGAAGAACAAGAAACAGCCGTAGAAATGGAAGTAGAAGACTTAAAAAAGAAATTAGAAGAATCTGATAAAAAAGTTAAAGAGACACAAGAGCTGTTATCTCAGAATATAGATATAATGGAAAGTTATAATAGAAGAAATAATATAAAGATAGTGGGCCTTAAGGAAGATGAAGAAGGCAAGAATATGAGAGAATTTATAAAAGATTGGATCCCCAAGGACCTAGGAAGACCAGAATTACAGGAAGAAATGAAAATAGAAAGGGCACATAGAACATTAGCCCTGAAACCACAGCCACAACAAAAACCAAGATCCATTTTAGTAAAATTCCTAAGATATACAACAAGAGAAAATATATTGGAAAAAAGCAATGAAGAAAATAAGAGAAGACAAAAAGCCACTGGAATACAAAGGTCAAAAAAAAATTTTCTATCCAGACATAAGTTTTGAACTCCTGAAGAAGAGAAAGGAGTTTAATACAGCAAAAGCGATCCTATGGAAAAAAGGACATAAATTTATGCTAAAGTACCCAGCGGTACTTAAAATAGTTATTCCAGGGCAGCAAAACAGACTATTCTCGGATCCGGAGGAAGCACGAAAATTTGCAGAACAACTACAAAACAGACAGAGAGATGAAGACATGTAACGAGAGCAAAAATGACCATGAACTATATGTATGTGTGTATATGGATATATATATATATATATATATATATATATATATGTGCGTGTGTGTATGTATATATGTGTGTACATGTATTTAAAAGAAAATATATAGAGTATAGATAAGAATTAACAAGGGAAAGAAAGGGAAGAGAGGAAGTAAGGAGGGAATTAAGAGAGTGACCTTTGTTACATATGAAAATTGAAATGTTTTCTGGGGGAGGCTGGGTGGGGAGACATTACGGTCAATGCAAAATCAGTTGACGCTTGCGAGTGAATTCGCAAATCCAAATGGAGAGGGAGATGTGGTTGCCCGACAAGGGATAAAGGGTAACTCAGGAAGGGGAGGGGATACATAACATAACATAACATAACAATTACAGCACGGAAACAGGCCATTAGGCCCTTCTAGTCCGCACCGAACCAAACACCCCTCTCTAGTCCCACCTCCCTGCACAATGCCCATAACCCTCCATCTTCTTCTCATCCATATACCTGTCCAACCTTTTCTTAAATAATACAATTGACTCCGCCGCCACTATTTCTCCCGGAAGATCATTCCACACGGCTACCACTCTCTGAGTAAAGAAGTACCCCCTCATGTTACCTCTAAACCTCTGCCCCTTAATTCTTAACTCATGTCCTCTTGTTTTAATCTTTCCTCCTCTTAACGGAAATAGTCTATCCACATCCATTCTGTCTATCCCTTTCATAATCTTAAATACTTCTATCAAATCCCCTCTCAACCTTCTACGCTCCAAAGAATAAAGACCCAATCTGTCCAATCTCTCCCCATACTCCAGATGCTTAAACCCAGGCAACATTCTGGTAAACCTTCTCTGCACTCTCTCCACTCTGTTTATATCCTTCCTATAATTAGGCGACCAGAACTGCACACAGAACTCCAAATTAGGCCGCACCAACGTCTTATACAATCTCAACATCACCTCCCAACTCCTATATTCCATGCAATGATTGATAAAGGCCAGCATACTAAAAGCCTTCTTCACCACCCTATTCACGTGAGTTTCTACCTTCAGGGAACGATGTACCGTTACTCCTAAATCTTTCTGCTCTTCTGTATTCCTCAATGCTCTCCCATTTACCACGTATGTCCTATTCTGATTCTTCTTACCAAAATGAAGCACCTCACACTTATCAGCATTAAATTCCATCTGCCATTTTTCAGCCCACTTTTCTAAGCAGCCCAAATCCCTCTGCAATCCTTGAAAACCTTCTTCATTATCCACTATTCCACCTATCTTACTATCGTCTGCATATTTACTAATCCAATTCACCTCCCCATCATCTAGATCATTAATGTATATAACGAACAACAATGGGCCCAATACAGATCCTTGAGGCACACCACTGGTCACCGGCCTCCAACCTGACAGACAATTATCCACTACCACTCTCTGGCCTCTCCCTTTCAGCCAATGTTCAATCCATTTGACTATCTTAAAATTTATACCTAAAGACTGCACCTTCCTAACTAACCTTCCATGTGGTACCTTATCGAAGGCCTTACTGAAGTCCACATAGACAACATCCACTGCGCTACCCTCATCCACATTCCTAGTCACCTCTTCAAAAAATTCAATCAGATTGGTCAAACATGACCTTCCTCCCACAAATCCATGTTGAGTGCTCCTGATCAGACCCTGTCTATCCAGATGTTTATAAGTACTATCTTTAAGAATTTTCTCCATTAATTTACCTACCACAGACGTCAAACTTACAGGCCGATAGTTGCCAGGCTTCCTCCTTGAACCCTTTTTAAACAACGGAACCACATGCGCAATGCGCCAATCCTCCGGCACTATCCCCATATCTAATGACATTTGGAAAATTACCGCCAGATCCTCTGCTATTTCCTCCTTCACTTCTCTCAATGTCCTGGGGAAGATCCCGTCTGGTCCCGGAGACTTATCCATCTTTATATTCTTCAAAAGCCTTAAAACTACACCTTTTGTAATCTCTATATTCCCCATATTTACCCAATTTGCTTTTTTTATCCCACATCTCCCAATATCCTTCTCCTTAGTGAATACCGAAGAAAAGAAACTGTTCAATATCTCCCCCATTTCTCTAGGCTCCACACACAGTTTTCCACTCTGATTTTCTAAGGGACCAATTTTGTCTCTAGCTTTCCTCTTACCATTAACATATTTGTAGAACTCTTTTGGATTAGTTTTCACCCTGCTTGCCATAGTTTCCTCGTACCTTCTTTTAGCTTTCCTAATTCCTCTCTTAAGATTCCTCTTACATTCAATGTATCTTTCAAACATCTCCTTAACTCCATGCTTCTTATATCGAATGTACGCCTCCCTTTTTCTTCGAACCAAGTTTCCAATATTCCTTGAAAACCACGGCTCTCTCAAACCTTTTTCCCCTCCTTTTAACCTAACAGGAACATAAAGCTTTTGCACTCTCAAAATCTGATCTTTAAAAGACTTCCATCTCTCTACTACATCCTGCCCATAAAACAAATTGTCCCAATGCACATCCAATGCAAGTCCTTTCGCATCTCCTCCAATCTAGCTTTTCCCCAATCAAAAACCTCAATCCTTGGCCCTGATTTCTCTCTTTCCATAATGACATTGAATTTCCATAATGACATTGAAAGTGGGGTTAAAGAAATTTTAGATAGGAGAATAAGGGAAATGTTTGATGTTTTAGAAATGTTGTCTTATAACAAAACAAGAAAGCAGAAATGGATAAGAAGGAAAGGTGATGATGAGGAAACGGAAAGGAAAGATAAACAAAGTATGAAATGGCTACGTTGAACTATATGACTTTAAATATTAACGGAATACATAACCAAATCAAAAGGAAGAAACTGCTAAATTTACTGAAAAAAGAAAAAATTGATATAGCATTTGTGCAAGAAACACACTTAACTGAAATGGAGGACAAGAATTTGAAGAGAGATTTCATAGGACATGTAACAGTAGCATCATATAATTCAAAAGTTAGAGGAGTAGCTATAGTAATCAGTAAAAATGTACCAATTAAAATAGAAGAGGAAATAATAGATCCAGCAGGGAGATATGTAATGATAAAATGTCTGATGTATTCGGAGTTTTGGAATTTACTCAATGTATATTCACCTAACGAAGAAGATCAAAAATTTATGCAAGATATTTTTTTGAAGATAGCAGACACGCAAGGGAACATACTAATAGGAGGGGATTTCAACCTTAATTTGGATTCAAACATGGATAAAACTGGAAAAAAAATTAACAGAAAGAACAAAGTAACCAAATTTATAATTAAATCGATGCAAGAAATGCAACTTTTGGATATATGGAGGAAACAACACCCAAAGTAAAAGGAATATTCATATTATTCAGGTAGACATAAAACATACTCAAGGATAGACCTATTCCTGTTATCAGCTCGCATGCAAGACAGAGTTAGAAAAACAGAATATAAAGCTAGAATATTATCGGACCACACACCCCTGATATTGACAATAGAGTTAGAGGACATCCCTCCAAGAATGTATAGATGGAGATTAAACTCCATGCTACTTAAAAGGCAGGATTTTAGAGAATTAATTGAAAGACAAATTAAAATGTACTTTGAAATAAATACGGAATCAGTGAAAGATAAGTTTATACTATGGGGTGCAATGAAAGCATTAATCAGAGGGCAAATAATAAGTGATATAACCAAGATGAAGAAGGACTACAATCAGGAAACAGAGCAGTTGGAAAGGGAAATAGCAAATATAGAAAAAGAATTAGCAATGAAGGAAGACACAACGAAAAGAAGAGAATTGGCAGATAAAAAAATAAAATATGAAACATTACAAACAAATAAGGTGGAGATAACATAATGAAGACAAAACAGAAATATTATGAACTAGGAGAAAAAATGCATAAAATTCTAGCATGGCAGCTTAAGACAGAACAAACTAAGAGAATGGTATTGGCATCAAGAAAAAAAGACAAACAAATCACATATAATCCAACGGAGATTAATGAAAACTTCAGATAATTCTACGAACAATTATACCAAACTGAAACGAAGGGAAAGAAGACAAAATAGGTGAATTTTTAACTAAAATTGAACTACCAAAATTACAAATAGAGGAACAAAATAAATTAATAGAACCATTTGAAATAGTAGAAATACAAGAGATAATAAAAAAAACTACTGAATAATAAAACACCAGGAGAGGATGGATTCCCAATAGAATTCTATAAAACATTTAAAGATTTATTAATTCCTCCCCTCCTGGAAGGAATCAACCAGATTGATAAAACACAAAGCTTACCAGATTCATGCAAAACAGCAATAATTTCAGTAATACCAAAGACAGGGAAAGATCCACTCGCACCAGCGTCATATAGACCAATATCTTTACTTAACACAGATTATAAGATAATAGCTAAACTATTAGCAAACAGATTAGCCGACTATGTACCAAAAATATTAAATCTAGACCAAACTGGATTTATTAAAAAAAGATGAACAACAGACAATATTTGTAAATTTATTAACTTAATCACGCAGTAGAAGGAAATAAAGCTCTAACAGTAGCGGTTGCTTTAGACGCAGAGAAGGCCTTTGACAGAGTAGAATGGAATTATTTATTCAAAGCACTACAAAAATTCAGTTTACCAGAGAAATATATTAATTGGATTAAAGCATTATATAAGGGGCCATTGGCGAAAGTGACAGTAAATGGATATATATCAAAACAATTTAACTTAAGCAGATGAACAAGGCAGGGATGCCCACTATCGCCCTTATTCTTCGCGTTAGCCATAGAACCACTAGCAGAACTGATAAGAACAGAAAATAAAATAAAAGGGATAAAAATAAAAGACAAGGAATATAAAATCAGTTTATTTGCAGATGATGTTATAGTATACTTAACAGAAACAGAAATATCAATAAAAGAATTACATAAGAAATTGAAGGAATATGGAGAAGTGTCGGGATACAAGATTAACGCAAATAAAAGTGAAGCAATGCCAATGAATAATGCGGATTTCTCAAAATTTAAGAAAGAATCACCATTCAGATGGCAAATGCAAGCAATACGATACTTAGGTATACAAATAAATAAAAACCTCGGCCATCTATATAAACTCAATTATTATCCACTAATGAAAAAATTACAGGACGACTTAGAGCATTGGAAAGACTTACCACTAACACTAATAGGAAGGATAAACTGTATTAAAATGAACATTTTCCCAAGGATACAATATTTATTTCAGACATTGCCAATACACTTGATGGAGAAATTCTTCAAGGAGTTAAAGAAAATAATAAGGACATTTTTATGGAAAGGGGGAATCCGAGGATAGCATTAGATAAATTAACAGAATGGTATAAACAAGGAGGCTTACAACTGCCAAACTTTAAAAATTATTATAGAGCCGCACAATTAAGATACCTATCAGATTTTTATCAAACAAGGGAAAAGTCAGATTGGACTAGATTAGAACTAGATAAAATAGGGGAGAAGATACCTGAACATATATTATATAATTGGGATGAAAAATTGGTACAATGTAGGGATTCTCCAGTATTACATCATCTGTTCAATATTTGGAAGAAGATTCATGTAGAAAGGAATAAAACAAATTACCAACTACCAAAACTAATACTGACGCAAAATCAGCTAATCCCTTTTACAATAGATAACCTTTCCTTTAGAGAATGGGAGAAAAAAGGGATCAAAAGTATAGAAAATTGCTTTTCAGGAAATAAATTATTATCCTTTGAACAAATGAAGGATAAATATAATATAACTCATGATACAGTGTTGGCATACTACCAACTGAAATCCTACTTGAAGGACAAATTGGGAAGCAATCTGAGGTTACCAGAGGGAAGTAATTTTGAATATGTGATTACAGACACAATGATAATCAAAAAATTTATAACAAACATGTATATTAAACTACAAGAAAAGGAGAATGAGAAAACAAATGGTAAAACTAAACAAAAATGGGAACAAGATCTAAACATAAAGATAAAGAAGGAAACATGGGAGAAGTTATGCTCAGGAACTATGAGAAATACAATAAATACGAGGTTACGTATGATCCAAATAACTGGATACACAGGCTATATATTACACCTCAAAAGTTAAATAAATGGGACCCAACAGTATCTGACAGATGTTTTTGCTGTAAAAAGGAAATGGAAACAACAATTCATTCAATCTGGACATGTGAGAAAGTGAAAAAATTTTGGGAAGATCTAAACCAGATATTAAATAAAATCACAAAAAGCAATATACCAAAAAACCCAGAGATCTTCCTCCTAAGTAATATAAAAAACAAAGAATTTGGACTTGATTTGGATGGTGCACAAAAAAGATTTGTTAGGATAGCCCTAGCCGTAGCAAAAAAATGTGTTATGTCAGCCTGTAAATTAGAAGATAATTTGAGAATACAACAATGGTATATAGAAATGAAAAAATGTATTCCATTCGAAAAAATAACATAATTTAAGAAATAATATTACAATATTTGAACAAATATGGGAGCCATACATGAAACATAATAGAGAAAACCCACCGGGGACATCTACCACCTAAAATGACAGAAGGAGAAGAGAATGAAAAGAATTGACTCAGTGGAATTTCTTGTTTATTTTTATTCAGTGACAACATTGTTTGACGGGTTTAATGTATCTTAGATTCTGAACTTTAAATGAATGGGAGGGGAGGTAGGGAGGGTGGGATGGGAAGAGGGAGGGGGGTGAGAAATGACACTGTATATATTTGAAAAGGAAAATGTATGTATCTTGATCAATGTGGTTTATAGTGTGAAAAATAAAAAAAATAAAAAAAATAATGCCTTGTACAAATTCATCATAACCTCCCTACTCTTGAATTCAATACTCCGATTTATGAAGGCCAACATTCCAAATGCCTTCTTCACCACACCATCAACCTGAGTATCAGCCTTGAGGGTACCAGATACCATCACTCCTAAATCCCTTTGTTGCTCTGCACATCTCAATAGCCTACCATTTAATGCATATGACCTATTTAGATTTGCCTTTCCAAAATGTAACACCTCACACTTATCTGTATTAAATTCCATCATCCATTTCTCAGCCTTCCTAAATCACCTTTTAATCTATGGTAATCTTCCTCACTGTCCACAACACCACCAATGTTTGTAGCATCCGCAAACTTGCTTATCCAATTCTCCACCCCTACTTCCAGATCGTTAATATATATAAAAAACAATAGTGGACCCAGGACCGATCCCTGAGGAACTCCACTAGTCACCGGCCTCCAATTGGACAAACAATTTTCCACCACTACTCTCTAACACCTCCCATCCAACCATTGCTGAATCCATTTCACTACCTCCTTATTCATACCTAATGTCTCCACCATTTTTTTCCAACCTCCTGTGGGGAACTTTGTCAAAAGCTTTAATAAAGTCTAAATAGACAACATCCACAGCTTTCCCTTCATCAACCTTTTTTGTAACCCCCTCGCAAAAACTCAATCAGATTTGTCAAGCATGATCTACCCCTGACGAAACCATGCTGATTACTCACTATCAATCCCTGTACCTCCAAATATTTATAAATACCATCCCTCAGAACACTTTCCATCAACTTACCCACCACAGACGTCAGACTCACGGGCCTATAATTCTCAGGTTTACATTTGGACCCTTTCTTAAACAGCGGAACAATATGCGCCACCCTCCAATCCTTTGGCACTACCCCCTTGACCAGTGACATCCTAAATATCTCTGTTAATGGCCCCACTATCTGTCCACAAGCCTCCCTGAGTGTCCTTGGGTATATTTTGTTCGGTCCCGGAGATTTATCCACCTTTATCTTTTTCAACACATCCATAACTACCTCCTCGGTTATCCTTATATGCTTCTTGACCTCCCCACTATTTTTCTTTACTTCAACTGGTTCAATATTTTTTCCCTACTGAATACTGAGGCAAAGAAATCATTCAAAATTTCTCCCATTTCCTTTGACTTCTCACTCAGCCTACATTCGCTTTCTACAAGGGGTCCAATTTTTATCCCTCACTAATCTTTTACTTTTAATGTATCTATAGAAACCCTTTGGATTTATTTTTGCTCTGTCTGCCAAAGACTCTTCGTGCCTTTTTTTGGCCTTTCTAATTTCTTTCTTAAGATTCCTTCTACACTCCTTGTAGTCCTCCTTTAAACTCCCAGCTCCCTGCTCTTTATACCTCTTGTACACCTCCCTTTTTCTCCTAACCAAATTTGCAATATTCCTCGAAAACCAAGCCTCCCTATGACTACCAGCCTTTCCTTTGATCCTCACTGGGACATATCTACTCTGTACCCTCAAAATGTCTTTTTTGAATATCCTCCATTTTTCTTTACATCCTTACCTGAAAATATCCTGTCCCACTCAATACTCCCCAAATCCCTTCTTATTCCTTCGAAATTTGCTCTTCTCCAATCCAGAACCTCAACTTTAGGCCCCTCCTTGCTCTTCCCTACCCGAAAACTAACAGAGTTATGATCACTAGACCCAATTTGTTCTCCAACATTAATGTCCGATACATGACCTAGCTCATTCCCTAACAGGAGATCTAGTATTACACTGTCCCGAGTCAGTTCTTCTACTAATTGATTTAGAAAACAATCTTGAACACATTTAACGAACTCTAGCCCATCCAGCCCTCTAACTGTATGGGTATCCCAATCAACATGAGGGAAGTTAAATTATCCCATGATCAATACCTTATGATTCTCACACATATACGTTATCTCCCTATGAATTCATTCCTCTAATTTTCTTGGCCCATTTGGTGGTCTGTAATACATCCCTATTAGCACCCTCATGCCTCCTTCACCCCTCAATTCCACCCAAACAGCCTCACTAGACAATCCCTCCACACCATCCTGCCACCTCATGGCAGTAATGTCCTCCTTAACAAGCAGAGCAACTCCTCCCCCTTTTTTTTACCCCCTGCTCTATCACATCTAAAACAAATGTATCCTGGAATATTAAGTTGCCAGTCCTGACCCTCCTGTAGCCAGGTCTCACTAATTGCCACAATATCATGACCCCAAGTATCTGTCCATGCTCTAAGCTCATCTACCTTGTTCATCATGCTTCTTGCATTAAAATATATGCATTTCAGAGAATGACCCTCACCTATATTCTCTTTTCTACCTCTTACCCGAATCTTCATCCTACTCAATCCCAACCATAACCCTGTCCTAACCCAATCCAAATCCCAAACCTAATCCCTATTCACACCCAATTCCAACCCCAAACCCAACCAAAAACCCAATCCCAATTCAAAACCCAATCTTAATTGCAACACCAAACCTAATGCTAATTCCAACCCCCAACACAATACAAATCTCAAGTCCAATCATAATTCCCAAGCCAAACAAATCCTAACCCCAAAGCCAAAGCAAAGTCCAATCCTAATTTCAACCATAAACACAATCCCAACCTCAACACTAATCCCACCCACAAACCCAAACCCAATCCCAACTCCAACGCTAACCCAAATGTCAATTCTAATCACAAACACAACACAAATTCCAATCCCAGTCCCAAACCCAATCATAATTCCAACTCAAACCCAATCCCAACCCCTAACCCTGTCCTTACCCAAACCAAATCCCAAACTTAATCCCTATTCACACCCAATCCCAACCCCCATCCTAACCCAAATGCCAATTCTAATCACACAAAGAACCAAAATTCCAATCCCAACCCCAAAGCCAACCACAAACCCAAACCCAATCCTAATTTCAAAAACTAACCAAATCCCAAATCTAATCCCAACCCAATCCCAACTCCAAAACAAATCCCAACCCCAAACCCAATCCAAATCAAAACTGAATCCGAAACCCAATCTCAACTCCATTCCCAATCCCAAACCAAATCATAATTCCAATTCAAACCCAATCACAATCGCAACCCCAATCACAACCCAATCCTAATTTTAAAATCAAACACAATACTAACTCAAAACCCTGTCACAAACCCAAACCCAAACCCAATCACAATTCGAACCTCAAAACAATATCAACCCAAAACCCAGTCCCAAACCCAATTTCAATCCAAAATCCAATCCCAACCCCAACCAAAATTCCAACTCCAATCCCAACTCCAAACACAATCACAACACCAACCCAAAACTTATTCCAACCCCAAAACAAATCACAACCACAAACCAAATCCCAACCACCAACACAATCCAAATTCAATATCCAAGCCTAATTCCAACACCAATCCCAATCTCAAACCTAATCCCAATCCAAATCCCAACCCAAACGCATTCCCAATACCAAACACAATCACAAACCCAATCCTAGTTCCATTACCACACACAATCCCGATCCTAAATCCAACTCCAAACTCGATCCATTCTTTGGCTTGGCTTCGCGGACGAAGATTTATGGAGGGGGTAAAAAGTCCACGTCAGCTGCAGGCTCGTTTGTGGCTGACAAGTCCGATGCGGGACAGGCAGACACGGTTGCAGCAGTTGCAGGGGAAAATTGGTTGGTTGGGGTTGGGTGTTGGGTTTTTCCTCCTTTGCCTTTTGTCAGTGAGGTGGGCTCTGCGGTCTTCTTCAAAGGAGGTTGCTGCCCGCCAAACTGTGAGGTGCCAAGATGCACGGTTTGAGGCATTATCAGCCCACTGGCGGTGGTCAATGTGGCAGGCACCAAGAGATTTCTTTAGGCAGTCCTTGTACCTCTTCTTTGGTGCACCTCTGTCACGATGGCCAGTGGAGAGCTCGCCATATAACACGATCTTGGGAAGGCTATGGTCCTCCATTCTGGAGACGTGACCCATCCAGCGTAGCTGGATCTTCAGCAGCGTGGACTCGATGCTGTCGACCTCTGCCATCTCGAGTACTTCGATGTTAGGGATGAAAGCGCTCCAATGGATGTTGAGGATGGAGCGGAGACAAACTCGATCCAATTCCACATCAAATCACGAACCAATTCCCAATCCCATCCAAATCACAAATCCAAACACCAATCCCAAACCCAATCCTAATTGCAACACCAAACCCAATCCTAAATCCAATCCTAATTTCAACTCCAAACACAATCCCAACCACAAAACTAATCCCACCCACAAACCCAAACCCAATCCCAACCCCCATCCTAACCCAAATGCCAATTCTAATCACACAAACAACCAAAATTCCAATCCCAACCCCAAAGCCAACCACAAACCCAAACCCAATTCAAAACCCAATCCTAATATCAATACCAAACCAAATCCCAAATCTAATCTCAACCCATTCCCAACTGAAAACCTAATCCAAACACCAAAACCAATTCCAATTCAAAACCGAATCCCAAACTCAATTCCTATCCCAAGTCCAATTATAATTCCAACTCAAACCCAATCACAACCCCAAATCAGTCCTAACCCAATCACAACTCTAATCCCTACCGAAATCCAATCACAACCCCAACTCAGTCCTAACCTAATCACAACTGTAATCCCTATTCATACCCAATCCCAAACCCATCCACAAACCCAAACCCAAACCAAAACCCAATTCGAATCCCAACTCCAGTAACAAATCCAACCTCAAAAACAATTCCAACACCAAACCCAGTCCCAAACCCAATTTCAATCCCAACCATAATCACAACCCCAATCCCAACCCAAAACCCAATCACAACCACAATCCAAATCCCAACCCCAAATCCAATTCAAAATCAAAACTGAATCCGAAACCCAAAACCAACTCCAATCCAAATCCCAAACCCAATCATAATTCCAATTCAAACCCAATCCCAACCCCTAACCCTGTCCTTACCCAATCCAAATCCCAAACCTAATCGCTATTCACACCCAATCCCAACCCCCATCCAAACCCAAATGCCAATTCTAATCACACAAACAACCAAAATTCCAATCTCAACCCCAAAGCCAACCACAAACCCAAACCCAATTCAAAACCCAATCCTAATTTCAAAAACAAACCAAATCCCAAATCTAATCCCAACCCAATCCCAACTCCAAAACCAATCCCAACCCCAAACCCAATCCAAATCCAAAATCTAAACCAAATTTCAATCCCAAACCCAATCCCAACCCGAAACCCAATTCCAAATCAAAACTGAATCCGAAACCCAATCCCAACTCCAATACCAATCCCAAACCCATTCATAATTCCAATTCAAACCCAATGCCAATCGCAACCCCAATCACAACCCAATCCTAATTTTAAAAACAAACACAATACTAACCCTAATCCATGTCACAAACCCAAACCCAAACCCAATCACAATTACCAACCCAATCCCAAACCCAAACCCAATCACAATACCAAACCCAATCCAACCCCAAACTCAATCCCAATTCAAACCCAATCCAAATTCCAACCCCAATCCCAAACACAATCCTAATTCCAATGTTAAACCCAATACAAAACCCAATTCCAATCACAATTCCAATCTCAAAAACAATCTCAACCCAAACCCAGTCCCAAACCCAATTTCAATCCAAAATCAAATCCCAACCCGACCAAAATTCCAACCCCAATCCCAGCTCCAAATACAATCACAACACTAACTCAAAATTTATTCCAACCCCAAACCAAATCACAACCACAAACCAAATCCCAACTTTCAACGCAATCCAAATTCAAGATCTAAGCCTAATTCCAACACCAATCCCAATCTCAAACCTAATCCCAATCCAAATCACAACCCCAAATGCATTCCCAATACCAAACATAATCATAAACCCAATCCTAATCCCAATACCAAACAGAATCCCAATCCTAAATCCAACTCCAAACTCCATCCAAATCCACATCAAATCACGAACCAATTCCCAATCCCATCCAAATCACAAATCCAAACACCAATCCCAAACCCAATCCTAATTGCAACACCAAACCCAATCCCAAATCCAATCCTAATTTCAACCCCAAACACAATCCCAACCGCAAAACTAATCCCACCCACAAATCCAAACCCAATCCCAACCCCCACACTAAACCAAATGCCAATTCTAATCACACAAACAACCAAAATTCCAATCCCAACCCCAAAGCCAACCACAAACCCAAACCCAATTCAAAACCCAATCCTAATTTCAAAACCAAACCAAATCCCAAATCTAATCCCAACCCATTCCCAACCGAAAACCTAATCCCAACACCAAAACCAATTCCAATTCAAAACCGAATCCCAAACTCAATTCCTATCCCAACTCCAATTATAATTCCAACTCAAACACAATCACAACCCCAACTCAGTCCTAACCTAATCACAACTCTAATCCCTATTCATACCCAATCCCAAACCCATCCACAAACCCAAACCCAAACCAAAACCCAATTCAAACCCCAACTCCAGTAACAATTCCAACCTCAAAAACAATCCCAACACCAAACCCAGTCCCAAACTCAATTTCAATCCCAAACCCAATCCCAATCCCAACCATAATCACAATCCCAATCTCAACCTGAAACCCAATCACAACCACAATCCAAATCCCAACCCCAAACCCAATTCCAAATCAAAACCGAATTCGAAACCCAATACCAACTCCAATCCCAAACCCAATCATAATTCAATTTGAAACCAAATCCCAACCCTAACCCTGTCCTTACCCAATCCAAATCCCAAACCTAATCCCTATTCACACCCAATCCCAACCCCAAACCCAACCACAAACCAATCGCAATTCAATACACAATCCTAATTTCAACACCAAACCCAATGCTAGTTCCAACCCCCAACACAATACAAATCTCAATTCCAATCATAATTTCCAACCCAAACAAATCCTAACTCCAAAGCCAAAGCACAATCCAATCCTAATTTCATCCCCAAACACAATCCAAACCGCAAAACTAATCCCACCCACAAACCCAATCCCAATGCTGACACCCATCCTAACCCAAATTCCAATTCTAATCACAAACACAACCCAAATTCCAAACCCAATCCCACTTCAAAACCCAATCCTAATCCCAAACTCAATCCCAATTCAAAACATAATCCTAACTGAAACCACAAACCAAATCAAACAAAATCCCAATCCCAATTCCAAACCCAATCCCAACCCCAAACCCAATCTAAATACAAATCCCAACTCCAAACCCAATCTCAATAAAAACCCCCAACCCCAAATCCAACCACAAACCCAAATCCAATTCAAAACCCAATTCTAATTTCAAAACCAAACCTAATCCCAAATCTAATCCAAACCGAATCTCAACCGAAAACATAATCCCAACCACAAAACCAATTCCAATTCAAAACCGAATCACAAACCCAATCCCAAACCCAATTCCAATCCAAACTCCAATTATAAATCCAACTCAAACCCAATCACAACCCCAACTCAGTCCTAACCCAATCACAACACTAATCACTATTCAAACCCAATCCCAACCCCAAACCCAACCACAAACCCAAACCCAAAGCAAAACCAAATTCGAAACCCAACTCCAATCACAATTACAACCTCAAAACTAATCCAACCAAATACCCAATCCCAAACCCAATCCCAATCCCAACCATAATCCCAATCCCAATCCGAAACCCAATCACAATCACAAACCAAATCCCAAGCGGAAACGCAATCCCAATTCAAAACCCAAGACTAATTCCAACACCAATCCCAATCCCAACCCCAAACCTAATTGCAATAACAAACACAATCCGATCCTAAATCCCACTCCAAACTCAATCCCAATACACACCAAATCATAAACCAATTTCCAATCTCATCCAAATCACAAATCCAAACACAATCCCAAACACAATCCTATTTGCAACACCAAACCCAATGCTAATTCTAACCCCAAACAGAACACAAATCTCAATACCAATCATAATTCCCAACCCAAACAAATCCTAATCCCAAAGCCAAAGCAAAATCCAATCCTAATTTCAACACCAATAACAACCCCAACCGCAAAACTAATCCCACCCACAAACTCAAACCCAATCCTGACCCCCATCCTAGGCCAAATGCCAATTCAAATCACAAACACAACACAAATTCCAATCCCAATCCCAAACCCAATCATAATTCCAAGTCAAACCCAATCCCAACAACGAATCCAATAACAAACCAAAACCCAATTCAAAACGCAATTCTAATTTCAAAACTAAACCAAATCCCAAATCTAATCCAAACCCAATCCCAATCGAAAACCTAATCCGAACCCTAAAACCAATTCCAATTCAAAACTGAATCCTAAACCAAATCCCAAACCCAATTCCAATCCCAACTCCAATTATAATTCCTATTCAAACCCAATCCCAACCCTAACCCTGTCCTTACCCAATCCAAATCCCAAACCTAATCCCTATTCACACCCAATCCCAACCCCAAACCCAACCACAAACCAATCCCAATTCAAAACACAATCCTAATTGCAACACCAAACCCAATGCTAATTCCAACCCACAACACAATACAAATCTCAATTCCAATCATAATTCCCAAGCCAAACAAATCCTAACCCCAAAGCCAAAGCAAAGTCCAATCCTAATTTCAACCCCAAACACAATCCCAACCACACAAAAATAATCCCACCCACAAACCCAATCCCATTGCCGACACCTATCCTAACCCAAATGCCAATTCTAAACAAAATCACAACCCAAATTCCAAAACCAATCCTAATCCCAAACTCAATCCCAATTCAAAACCAACCCCAATCCCAATCCTATTTCTAATGCTAAACCCAATCAAAAACCCAATTCCAATCCCAGCTCCAATCACAATTCCAACCTCAAAAACAATCCCAACCAAAAACCCAGTCCCAAACCCAATTTCAATCCCAAATCCAATCCCAACCCCAACAATAATTCCAACCCCAATCCCAACCCCAAACCCAAACACAACCACAAACCAAATCCCAACCACCAACGCAATCTCAATTCAATACCCAAGCCTAATTCCAACACCAATCACAATCTCAAACCTAATCCCAAACACAATCCCAACCCCAAACCCATTCCCAATACAAAACGCAATCACAAACCCAATCCCAACCGCAAAATTAATCCCACCCTCAAACCCAAACCCAATCCCAACCCCCATCCTAACCCAAAACCCAACTCTAATCACAAACACAACTCAAATTCCAATCCCAATCCCAAACCCAATCCCAAACACAAATCCAACCACAAACCCAAACCCAATCCTAATTTCAAAACCAATCCAAATCCCAAATCTAATGCCAACCCAATCCCAACCAAAACCTAATCCCAACCCCAAAACCAATTCCAATTCAAAACCGAATCCTAAACCAAATCCCAAACCCAATTCCAATCCCCCCTCCAATTATAATTCCAACTCAAACCTAATCCCAACCCCAACCCAGACCTAACTGAATCCCAATCCCAAACCTTATCCATATTCAAACACAATCCCAACCCCAAACCCAACCACAAACCAATCGCAATTCAAAACACAATTCTAATTTCAACACCAAACCCAATGCTAGTTCCAACCCCCAACACAATACAAATCTCAATTCCAATCATAATTCCCAACCCCAAACAAATCCTAACCCCAACGCCAAAGCAAAATCCAATCCTAATTTCAATTCCAAACACAAATCCAACCGCAAATCTAATCGCACCCGCAATCCCAATCCCAATCCCAACCCCATCCTAACCCAAATGCCAATTCTAATCACAAACACAACCCAAATTCCAAACCCAATCCCAAACACAATCCCAACCCCAAACCCAATCTCAATCCAAATGACAACCCCAAACCCAATTCCAATTCAAAACCGAATCCCAAACACTATCCCAACTCCAATCCCAATCCCAAACTAAATCATAATTCCAACTCAAACCCATATAACCATATAACCACTTACAGCACAGAACAGGCCAGTTTGGCCCTACTAGTCCATGCCGTAACAAATTCCTACCCTCCTAGTCCCACTGACCAGCACCCGGTCCATACCCCTCCAGTCCTCTCCACTCCATGTAACTATCCAGTCTATTCTTAAATGTAACCATGATCCCGCCTCAACCACATCTGCCAGAAGCTCATTCCACATCCCTACCATCCTTTGCATAAATTTCCCCTCATGTTCCCCTTGTAATTTTCCCCCTTCAATCTTAAACCATGCCCTCTATTGAATCTCCCCCACTCTTAATCGAAAAAGCCTATCCACATTTACTCTGTCTGTCCCTTTTAAAATCTTAAACAACTCTATCAAGTCCCCCCTCAATCTTCTACGCTCCAGAGAAAAAAGCCCTAGTCTGCACAACCTTTCTCTGTAACTCAAACCTTGAAATCTTGTCAACATTCTCGTGAACCTTCTCTGTACTCTCTCTATTTTGTTTATATCTTTCCTATAACTTGGTGACCAAAACTGTACACAGTACTCCAAATTTGGCCCCACCAATGCCTTGTACAATTTCATCATAACCTCCCTATTCTTGAATTCAATACTCTAATTTATGAAGGCCAACATTCCAAATGCCTTCTTCACCACACCATCTACCTGAGTATCAACCTTGAGGGTACTATTTACCATCACTCCTAAATCCCTTTGTTGCTCTGCACATCTCAATAGCCTACCATTTAATGCATATGACCTATTTAGATTTGCCTTTCCAAAATGTAACACCTCACACTTATCTGTATTAAATTCCATCAGCCATTTCTCAGCCCACACCTCCATCCTACCTAAATCACCTTTTAACCATCTTCCTCACTGTCCACAACACCACCAATGTTTGTAGCATCCGCAAACTTGCTTATCCAATTCTCCACCCCTACTTCCAGATCGTTAATATTTAAAACAAACAATAGTGGACCCAGGACCGATCCCTGAGGAACTCCACTAGTCACCGGCCTCCCATTGGACAAACAATTTTCTACCACTGTTCTCTGACACCTCCCATCCAACCACTGCTGAATCCATTACACTACCTCCTTATGCCTGCACCTTTTTTCCTAACCTCCTGTGGGGAACTTTGTCAAAAGCTTTACTAAAGTCTAAATAGACAACATCCACAGCTTTCCCTTCATCAACCTTTTTTGTAACCCCCTCGCAAAAACTCAATCAGGTTTGTCAAGCATGATCTACCCCTGACAAAACCATGCTGATTACTCCTTATCTATCCCTGTACCTCCAAATATTTGTAAATTCCATCCCTTAGAACAACTTACCCACCACACAGACTCACGGGCCTAAAAATTCCCAGGTTTACATTTGGAACCTTTCTTAAACAGCGGAACCACATGCTCCACCCTCCAATCCTTTGGCACTACCCCCTTGACCAGTGACATCCTAAATATCTCTGTTAATGGCCCCACTATCTGTCCACAAGCCTCCCTGAGTGTCCTTGGGAATAGTTTGTTCGGTCCCGGAGATTTATCCACCTTTATCTTTTTCAACACTGCCATCACTACCTCCTCGGTTATCCTTATATGGTTCATGACCTCCCCACTATTTTTCTTTACTTCAACTGGTTCAATATTTTTTCCCTACTCAATACTGAGGCAAAGAAATCATTCAAAATTTCCCCCATTTCCTCTGACTTCTCACTCAGCCTACCTTTGCTATCTACAATGAGTCCAATTTTATCCCTCACTAATCTTTTACTTTTAATGTACCTATAGAAACCCTTTGGATTTATTTTTACTCTGTCTGCCTAAGCCTCTTCGTGCCTTTTTTTGGCCTTTCTAATTTCTTTCTTAAGATTCCTTCTACACTCCTTGTAGTCCTCCTTTAAACTCCCAGCTCCCTGCTCTTTATACCTCTTGTACACCTCCCTTTTTCTCCTAACCAAATTTGCAATATTCCTCGAAAACCAAGCCCCCCTATGATTTCCAGCCTTTCCTTTGATCCTCACTGCGACATATCTACACTGTACCCTCAAAATGTCTTTTTTGAATATCCTCCATTTTTTTTTCATCCTTACCTGAACATATCCTGTCCCACTCAATACTCCCCAAATCCCTTCTTATTCCTTCAAAGTTTGCTCTTCTCCAATCCAGAACCTCAACTTTAGGCCCTTCCTTGCTCTTCCCTAAAACTACCTTTAAACTAACAGAGTTATGATCACTAGACCCAATTTGTTCTCCAACATTAATGTCCAATACCTGACCTAGCTCATTCCTTAACAGGAGATCTGGTATTACACCGTCCCGAGTCTGTTCTTCTACTAATTGATTTAGAAAACAATCTTGAACACATTTAACGAACTCTAGCCCATCCAGCCCTCTAACTGTATGGGTATCCCAATCAACGTGAGGGAAGTTAAAATATTCCATGATCACTACCTTATGATTCTCACACATATACGTTATCTCCCTACGAATTCGTTCCTCTAATTTTCTTGGCCCATTTGGTGGTCTGTAATACATCCCTATTAGCACCCTCATGCCTCCTTCACCCCTTAATTCCACCCAAACAGCCTCACTAGACAATCCCTCCACACCATCCTGCCACCTCACGGCAGTAATGTCCTCCTTAACAAGCAGAGCAACTCCTCCCCCTTTTTTTTTACCCCCTGCTCTATCACATCTAAAACAAATGTATCCTGGAATATTAAGTTGCCAGTCCTGACCCTCCTGTAGCCAGGTCTCGCCCCTCCTGTAGCCAGGTCTCACTAATTGCCACAATATCATGACCCCAAGTATCTGTCCATGCTCTTAGCTCATCTACCTTGTTCACCATGCTTCTTGCATTAAAATATATGCATTTCAGAGAATGACCCTCACCTATATTCTCTTTTCTACCTCTTACCCGAATCTTCATCCTACTCAATCCCAACCATAACCCTGTCCTAACCCAATCCAAATCCCAAACCTAATCCCTATTCACACCCAATTCCAACCCCAAACCCAACCAAAAACCCAATCCCAATTCAAAACCCAATCTTAATTGCAACACCAAACCTAATGCTAATACCAACCCCCAACACAATACAAATCTCAAGTCCAATCATAATTCCCAAGCCAAACAAATCCTAACCCCAAAGCCAAAGCAAAATCCAATCCTAATTTCAACCACAAACACAATCCAAACCTCAACACTAATCCCACCCACAAACCCAAACCCAATCCCAACACCAACGCTAACCCAAATGTCAATTCTAATCACAAACACAACACAAATTCCAATCCCAGTCCCAAACCCAATCATAATTCCAACTCAAACCTAATCCCAACCCCAAACCAACCACAAACCCAAACCCAATTCAAACCCAATCCTAATTTCAAAACCAAACCAAATCCCAAATCTAATCCCAACCTAAAACCTAATCCCAACCCAAAAACCAATCCCAACTCCAAACCCAATCACACTATAAAACACAAACCCAATCTCAACGCCAACCACAAACCATTCCCAATTCCAAACTCAATCTCAATCCAATTCCCAACCCCAATACCAATCCCAATTCAAATCATAATCCTAATTCAAAACCACAAACCAAATCCCAACCGCAAACGCAATCCCAATTCAAACCCAAGCCTAATTCCAAGACAATACTAATCTCAAACCTAATCCCAATCACATTCCCAACCCCAAACTCATTCCCAATACCAAACGGAAACGGAATCACAAACCCAATCCCAACCCCAAAACCAATCCCAATTCAAACCCAAGCCTAATTCCAAGGCCAATACTAATCTCAAACCTAATCCCAATCACATTCCCAACCCCAAACTCATTCCCAATACCAAACGGAAACGGAATCACAAACCCAATCCCAACCCCAAAACCAATCCCAATCCCAATCCTAAATCCAACTCCAAACCCAATGCTAATTATAACCCCAAACACAATACAAATCTCAATTCCAATCATAATTCCCAACCCAAAAAAATTCTAACCCCAAAGCCAAATCAAACTCCAATCGTAATTTCAACCCCAAACACAATCCCAACCACAAATCTAATCCCACCCACAAGCCCAATCCCAATTGCAACCACCATCCTAACCCAAATGCCAATTCCAATCACAAACAGAACCCAAATGCCAAACCCATTCCAATCTCAAACACGATCTCAAACCCAAACCCAATCTCAATCCAAATCCCAACCCCAAACCCAATTCCAATTCAAAACCGAATCCCAAACACAATCCCAACTCCAATCCCAATATCAAAGCCAATCATAATTTCAACTCAAACTCAATCCCAACCCCAACCCAGACCTAACCCAATCCCAAACCTAATCCCTATTCAAACCCAATACCAACCCTAAACCCAACCACAAACCCAAACCTAATTCAAAATGGAATCCTAATTGCAACACCAAACCCAATGCTAATTCCAACCCCAAACACAATAAAAATTTAAATTCCAATCATAATTCCCAACCCAAACAAATCCTAACCCCAAAGCCAAAGCAAAATCCAATCCTAATTTTAACCCCAAACACAATCCCAACCGCAAAACTAATCCCATAAACAAACTCAAGCCCAATGCCAATACCCATCCTAACCCAAATACCAAGTCTAAAAACAAACACAACCCAAATTCCAAACCCAATCCCACTTCAAAACCCAATCCTTATCCCAAACTCAATCCCAATTGGAAACATAATGCTAATTGAAACCACAAACCAAATCACAAACAAAATCCCAATCCCAATTCCAAACCCAATCCCAATACCAAACCCAATCCCAACCCCAAACCCAATCTCAATACAAACCACCAACCCCAAATCCAACCACAAACCCAAACCCAATTCAAAACCCAATCCTAATTTCAATACCAAACCAAATCCCAAATCTAATCCCAAACAAATCCCAACCGAAAACATAATCTCAACCACAAAACATAATCTCAACCACAAAACCAATTCCAATTCAAAACCGAATCACAAACCCATTTCAAATCCCAACTCCAGTTATAATTCCAACTCAAACCCAATCACAACCCAAACTCAGTCCTAACCCAATCACAATTCTAATAGCTATTCAAACACAAACCCAATTACAATGCCAACCACAAACCAATCCCAATTCCAAACACAATCCAAACCACAAACCCAATCCCAATACAAAACCACTACCAATTCCAACCCCAATCCCAAACCCAATCCTAATTCCAATGCTAAACCCAATACCAAACCCAAACCCAATCTCAACCCCAAACCCAATCCCAATCCGAAACCAATCCCAATACAAATCTCAATTCCAATCATAATTCACAAGCCAAACATATCCTAACCCCAAAGCCAAAGCAAAATCCAATCCTAATTTCAAACACAAACACAATCCCAACCTCAACACTAATCCCACCCACAAACCCAAACCCAATCCCAACGCCCACGCTAACCCAAATGTCAATTCTAATTACAAACACAACACAAATTCCAATCCCAAACCCAATCATAATTCCAACTCAAACCTAATCCCAACCACAAACCCAACCACAAACCCAAACCCAATCCTAATTTCAACCCCAAACCCAATCCAAAACACAAACCCAATTACAATGCCAACCACAAACCAATCCCAATTCCAAACACAATCCAAACCACAAACCCAATCCCAATACAAAACCACTCCCAATTCCAACCCCAATCCCAAACCCAATCCTAATTCCAATGCTAAACCCAATACCAAACCCAAACCCAATCTCAACCCCAAACCCAATCCCAATCCGAAACCAATCCCAATACAAATCTCAATTCCAATCATAATTCACAAGCCAAACATATCCTAACCCCAAAGCCAAAGCAAAATCCAATCCTAATTTCAAACACAAACACAATCCCAACCTCAACACTAATCCCACCCACAAACCCAAACCCAATCCCAACGCCCACGCTAACCCAAATGTCAATTCTAATTACAAACACAACACAAATTCCAATCTCAAACCCAATCATAATTCCAACTCAAACCTAATCCCAACCACAAACCCAACCACAAACCCAAACCCAATCCTAATTTCAACCCCAAACCCAATCCAAAACACAAACCCAATTACAACACCAACCACAAACCAATCCCAATTCCAAACACAATCCAAACCACAAACCCAATCCCAATACAAAACCACTCCCAATTCCAACCCCAATCCCAAACCCAATCCTAATTTCAATGTTCAACCCAATCCCAAACCCAAACCCAAACCCAATCCCAATCCCAAACCGAAACCAATCCCAATACAAATCTCAATTCCAATCATAATTCAAAACCCAAACAAATCATAACCCAAAAGCCAAAGCAAACTCCAATCCTAATTTCAACCCCAAACACAATCCCACCCACAAACCAAATCCCAATCCCAACCCCCATCCTAACCCAAATGCCAATTCTAATCATAAACACAACCCAAATTCCAAACCCAATCCTAATCCCAATCCAAATCCCAACGTCAATCCAAACCCCAAATCCAATCCCAATCCAAACCAACCCCAAACCCAATCGTAATTCAAAACTGAATCCCAACCCCTCACCCAATCTTTTTTTTTAAATTTTTTATTTTTCACACCATAAATCACATTAGCCATGATACACACTTTTTCCTTTTCACACATATACAGTGACTTTTTCTCCTCCCCTCCCTCCTCCCAAGCCACCCCCACCCCCCCTCTCATCAATTTTAGGTATACAATCCAGGTTGCATTAAACCAGTCAGACAATGTTGTCATTCAACAAAAATACACCAGAAATTCTACTGAGTCCATTCTTTTCTTTCCTTCTCCTTCCATCAACTTAGGTAATGTTTGTCCCCGGTAGGTTTTCGCTATTGTATTTAATGTAAGGCTCCCATATTTGTTCGAATATTTCAATATTATTTCTTATACTATATGTTATTTTTTCTAATGGAATACATTTATTCATTTCTATATACCATTGTTGTATTTTCAAATTATCTTCCAATTTCCAGGTTGACATAATACAATTTTTTGCTACGGCTATGGCTATCTTAACAAATCTTTTTTGTGCATCCTCCAAATCAATTCCAAATTCTTTGTTTTTTATGTTACTTAGGAGAAAGATCTCTGGATTCTTTGGTATTTTCTTCTGTTATTTTATTTAATATCTGATTGAGATCATCCCAAAATTTTTCTACTCTCTCACATGTCCAGATTGCATGAATTGTTGTTCCCATTTCTTTTTTACATCGAAAACATCTATCAGATATTGTTGGGTCCCATTTATTTAACTTTTGAGGTGTAATGTATAGTCTGTGTAACCAATTATATTGTATCATACGTAGCCTCGTATATATTGTATTTCTCATCGTTCCAGAACATAATTTCTCCCATCTTTATATTTAAATCTTGTTCCCATTTTTGTTTAGTTTTACCATTTGTTTCCTCATTCTCCTTTTCTTGCAGTTTAATATACATATTTGTTATAAATCTTTTGATTAACATTGTATCTGTAATCACATATTCAAGGTTACTTCCCTCTGGTAAACTCAAATTGCTTCCTAATTTATCCTTCAAGTAGGATCTCAGTTGGTAATATGCCAGCGCTGTATCTCCAGTTATATTGTACTTATCTCTCATTTGTTCAAAGGATAAGAATCTACTTCCTGAAAAACAATTTTCTATTCTTTTAATCCCTTTTTTTTCCCATTCTCTAAAGGAAAGGTTATCTATTGTAAAAGGGAGTAGCTGATTTTGCGTCAGTATTAGTTTTGGTAGTTGGTAATTTGTTTTATTCCTTTCTACATGAATCTTCTTCCAAATATTGAACAGATGATGTAATACTGGAGAAGTTCTATGTTGTACCAATTTTTCATCCCATTTATATAATATGTGTTCAGGTATCTTTTCCCCTATTTTATCTAATTCTAATCTCGTCCAGTCTGGTTTTTCCCTTGTTTGATAAAAGTCTGATAGGTATCTTAATTGTGCGGCTCTATAATAATTTTTAAAGTTTGGCAATTGTAAGCCTCCTTGTTTATACCATTCTGTTAATTTATCTAGTGCTATCCTCGGTTTCCCCCCTCTCCATAAAAATTTCCTTATTATTTTCTTTAACTCTTTGAAGAATTTTTCTGTCAGTTGTATTGGCAGTGCCTGAAATAAGTATAATATCCTTGGAAAAATGTTCATTTTAATACAGTTTATCCTTCCTATCAGTGTTAGTGGTAGATCTTTCCAATGCTCTAAATCGTCCTGTAATTTTTTCATTAAGTGGATTATAATTGAGTTTATATAATTGGCCTAGATTTTTGTTTATTTGTACACCTAGGTATCTTATTGCCTGCATTTGCCATCTGAATGGAGATTCCTTCTTAAATTTTGAGAAATCCGCATTTTTCAAAGGCATTGCTTCACTTTTATTTACGTTTATCTTGTAACCCGACACTTCTCCATATTCCTTCAATTTCTTATATAATTCTTTTATTGATAGTTCTGGTTCTGTTAAGTACACTATAACATCATCCGCAAATAGACTGATTTTATATTCCCTGTCTTTTA
The DNA here is from genome assembly GCF_036971445.1 of Narcine bancroftii. Lineage (NCBI taxonomy): Eukaryota > Metazoa > Chordata > Chondrichthyes > Torpediniformes > Narcinidae > Narcine > Narcine bancroftii. Next base: position 193,181,951 of record NC_091470.1, on the reverse strand, counting down.
TTTTTGTTCCTTTTATATTATTATCTATTCTTATCAATTCTGCTAGTGGTTCTATAGCTAGCGCAAACAATAAAGGTGATAGTGGGCATCCCTGTCGCGTTGACCTGCTTAAGTTAAATTGCTTTGATACATGTCCATTTACTGTCACTTTCGCTAACGGTCCCTTATATAATGCTTTAATCCAATTCATATACTTCTCCGGTAAACTGAATTTTTGCAATACTTTGAACAAATAATTCCATTCTACTCTGTCAAAGGCCTTCTCTGCGTCTAAAGCAACTGCTACTGCAGGTGCTTTATTTCCTTCTACTGCATGAATTAAGTTAATAAATTTACAAATATTGTCTGTTGTGCGTCTTTTTTTGATAAATCCAGTTTGGTCTAAATTTACCATTTTCGGTACCTGTTCTGCTAATCTGTTTGCTAATAGTTTAGCTATTATCTTGTAATCTGTGTTTAGCAAATATATTGGTCTATATGACGCTGGTGAGAGTGGATCTTTCCCTTGTTTTAGTATTACTGTAATTATTGCTGTTTTACATGAATCTGATAAGCTTTGTGTTTCATCAATCTGGTTGATTACATCCAGGAGGGGCTGAATTAATAAGTCTTTAAATGTTTTGTAGAATTCTATTGGAAATCCATCCTCTCCTGGTGTCTTATTATTTGGTAATTTTTTAAATTATCTCTTGTATTTCTACTGTTCCAAATGGTTCTGTTAATTTATTTTGTTCTTCTATTTGTAGTTTTGGTAGTTCAATTTTAGTCAAAAATTCATCTATTTTCCCTTCTTTCCCTTCGTTTTCAGTTCGGTATAATTGTTCATAGAATTCTCTAAAGTTTTCCTTAATTTCTTTTGGATTATATGTAATTTGTTTGTCTTTTTTCCTTGATGCCAATACCATTTTCTTAGCTTGTTCTGTCTTAAGCTGCCATGCTAGGATTTTGTGCGTTTTTTCACCTAGTTCATAATATTTCTGTTTTGTCTTCATTATATTCTTCTCTACCTTATATGTTTGTAATGTTTCATATTTTATTTTTTTATCCGCCAATTCTCTTCTTTTAGTTGTATCTTCCTTCATTGCTAATTTTTTTTCTATGTTTACTATTTCCCTTTCCAACTGCTCTGTTTCCTGATTATAGTCCTTCTTCATCTTGGTTACATAACTTATTATTTGCCCTCTAATGAATGCTTTCATTGCATCCCATAGTATAAACTTATCTTCCACTGATTCCGTATTTACTTCAAAATACATTTTTAATTGTTTTTCAATAAATTCTCTAAAATCCTGTCTTTTAATTAGCATGGGGTTTAATCTCCATCTATACATTCTTGGAGGGATGTCCTCTAGCTTTACTGTCAATATTAAGGGTGAATGGTCCGATAGTATTCTCGCTTAAAATTCTGTTTTTCTTACTCTATCCTGCATACTAGCTGATAACAAAAATAGGTCTATTCTTGAGTATGTTTTATGTCTAGCCGAGTAGTATGAGTATTCCTTTTCTTTTGGGTTTTGTTTCCTCCATATATCCAAAAGTTTCATTTCTTGCATTGATTTAATTATAAATTTGGTTACTTTGTTCTTTCTGTTAATTTTTCCCCCCGTTTTATCCATATTTGGATCCAAATTCAGGTTGAAATCCCCTCCTATTAGTATGTTCCCTTGCGTATTAGCTACCTTCAAAAAGATATCTTGCATAAACTTTTGATCTTCTTCGTTAGGTGAATATACATTAAGTAGATTCCAAAACTCCGAATATATCTGACATTTTATCATAACATATCTCCCTGCTGGATCTATTATTTCCTCTTCTATTTTAAATGGCACATTTTTACTAATTAATATAGCCACTCCTCTTGCTTTTGAATTATACGATGCTGCTGTTACATGTCCTACCCAATCTCTCTTTAATTTCTTGTGCTCCAATTCAGTTAAGTGTGTTTCTTGGACAAATGCTATATCAATTTTTTCCTTTTTCAGTAAATTTAGTAGTTTCTTCCTTTTAATTTGGTTATGTATTCCATTAATATTTAAAGTCATATAGTTCATCTTATACTCTGTTTATCTTCTCTTTCCGTTTTTCCATCATTACCTTTCCTCCTTTTCCATTTCTGTTTTCTTATTTTCAACTCTTTATAAGACAACATTCCTACAACATCCAACATTTTCCTTATTCTCCTATTTATATCTTCTTTATCCCCAATCTCCCCTTCCCCTCCTGAGTTGTCCTTTATCCCTTGTCGGACAACCACATCTCCCCTCTCTATTTGGGTTTGCGAATCCACTCGCAAGCGTCAACTTATTTTGCAGTGACCGCTATTTCCCCCCACCCAGCCCCCCCAGAAAAGATTTCACTTTTCATATGTAACAAAGGTCACTCTTTTAATTCCCTCCTTATTCTCTCTATTACATTACCTTCCCTTATTAATTCTTGTCTATACTATCTATATTTTCCTCTAAGTATAGATACATTCACGTATGCACATTGTATCTATTCACTCTTATACCTCTTTACCCACATACATATCAATCGTGATCATTTTTACTCTCATTACCCGTCTTCATCCCTCAGTCTATTTTTGTAATTGTTCTGCAAATTGTCGTGCTTCTTCTGGGTCCGAGAATAGTCTGTTTTGTTGTCCTGGAATAAATATTTTCAATACCGCTGGATGCTTTAGTATAAATTTATACCCTTTCTTCCATAAAATCGCCTTTGCTGTATTGAACTCCTTTCTCTTCTTTAGGAGTTCAAAACTTATATCTGGATAAATGAAGATTTTTTGTCCTTTATACTCCAGTGGTTTATTGCCCTCTCTTACTTTTTCCATTGTCTTCTCCAGTACCTTTTCTCTTGTAGTATATCTTAGGAATTTTACTAAAATAGATCTTGGTTTTTGTTGTGGTTATGGTTTAGCGGCCAATGCTCTATGTGCCCTTTCTATTTCCATTTCTTGCTGTAGTTCTGGTCTTAGGGATCCAATCTTTTATAAACTCCCTCATATTCTTGCCTTCTTCATCTTCCTTAAGGCCCACTATCTTTATGTTATTTCTTCTGTTATAATTTTCCATTATATCTATTTTTTGAGCTAACAGTTCTTGTGTCTCTATCGCTTTTTTATTAGATTCCTCCAATTTCTTTTTTAAGTCTTCTACCTCCATTTCTGCTGCTACTGCCCACTCTTCCATCTTGTCCATTTTCTTTCCCATTTCTGTTAAGGTCATATCTATTTTATTCATTTTCTCTTCTGTGTTGTTTATTCTTCTTCTTAAATCATTAAATTCCTGTGTTTGCCATTCTTTAAATGACTCCATGTATCCTTTAATAAGAGAAAGTACAACCTTTATCTTGCCTTTCTCTTCTTCTTCTATTTCACTGTACTCTTCCTCTTCCTCTTCTTCTTCCTCTGGGTTGGCCATCTGTTGTTTCTTTGTTGCCCTTTTCTTCTCTTCTTTCTTGTTTCCATTGTCTTCTGTGTTCTCTTCTTGCTGCAGGTGTTCTGCAGCTGTCGTTGCCGGCTGTGGAGATCGACTCCCCAGCTGGTCCCCCCTCCCGTCGGTGTGTTTTTTTTCATGCGCGGTTGCGCACTTTTACTCGGCTCAGCGAGCCATTTTTGTAGTCCACTATCTACCGACCTGAGGGAGCGGGTTTCTCTCTCCACCGCTGGCCTCTTCGAACAGGTAAGGCCTTCTCCTTCTTCCTCCGTTGTCTTCTCTTCCTCTCTTCTTACCGTTGCTTTCGATTTTTCTTTTTTTGTCGCCATCTTCTTTCCACCTTTATACTCACTTTTCTTTAACTTTTATTTCTGTGCCTTTGTGTTTTCCTTTGTTTTTCCCGACTTTTCTGGAGAGGGCTGGAGTTCACCGTCCAGCCACTACTCCATCACGTGACTCCTCATCACCCCTCACCCAATCTCAATTCAAATCCCATCCCCAAACCCAATCTCAATCAACTCCAATGACAATACCAAACACATTCACAACTCCAACCCTAATTCCAATCCCAATCATAATACAACACCAATCCTAAATCCAACCCGATACTCAACTCCAATCCCAATCACAATCCAAATCAGAAACCCATCCCCAATCTCAATCGCAACACAAACTCAATCCCAATCCCTAACCAAATCCTAATTCCAAACACAAAACCAATCCTAATTCCAATTCAAAATCCAATCCAAATCCAAACCATAACCCAATAACAATCACAATCCCAAGACCAATACAAATTCCAACCCTAAACCCAATCCCAATCTGAAACACAAATTCAATCACAACGCCAACCACAAACCAATCCCAACTCCAAATGCAATCCCAACCACAAACCCAATCCCAATAACAAACCACTCCCAATTCCAACCCCAATCCCAAACCCAATCCTAATCCCAACGCTAAACCCAATCCAAACCCAAACCCAATCCCAACCCCAAACCCAATCCCAATCCGAAACCAATCCCAATACAAATCTCAATTCCAATCATAATTCCCAACCCAAACAAATCCTAACCCGAAAGCCAAAGCAAACTCCAATCCTAATTTCAAACCCAAACACAAAACTAATCCCACCCACAAACCCAATAACATAACATAATAACATAACATAACAATTACAGCACGGAAACAGGCCCTTCTAGTCCGCACTGAACCAAACAGCCCTTTCTAGTCCCACCTCCCTGCACAATGCCCATAACCCTCCATCTTCCTCTCATCCATATACCTGTCCAACCTTTTCTTAAATAATACAATTGACTCCGCCGCCACTATTTCTCCCGGAAGCTCATTCCACACGTCTACCACTCTCTGAGTAAAGAAGATCCCCCTCATGTTATCTCTTAACCTCTGCCACTTAATTCTTAACTCATGTCCTCTTGTTTTAATCTTTCCTCCACTTAACGGAAATAGTCTATCCACATCCACTCTGTCTATCCCTTTCATAATCTTAAATACTTCTATCAAATCCCCTCTCAACCTTCTACGCTCCAAAGAATAAAGACCTAATCTGTCCAATCTCTCCCTATACTCTAGATGCTTAAACCCAGGTAACATTCTGGTAAACCTTCTCTGCACTCTCTCCACTCTGTTTATATCCTTCCTATAATTAGGCGACCAGAACTGCACACAGAACTCCAAATTAGGCCGCACCAACGTCTTATACAATCTCAACATCACCTCCCAACTCCTATATTCCATGCAATGATTGATAAAGGCCAGCATACTAAAAGCCTTCTTCACCACCCTATTCACGTGAGTTTCTACCTTCAGGGAACGATGTACCGTTACTCCTAAATCTTTCTGCTCTTCTGTATTCCTCAATGCTCTCCCATTTACCAAGTATGTCCTATTCTGATTCTTCTTACCAAAATGAAGCACCTCACACTTATCAGCATTAAATTCCATCTGCCATTTTTCAGCCCACTTTTCTAAGCAGCCCAAATCCCTCTGCAATCCTTGAAAACCTTCTTCATTATCCACTATTCCACCTATCTTAGTATTGTCTGCATATTTACTAATCCAATTTACCACCCCATCATCTAGATCATTAATGTATATAATGAACAACAATGGGCCCAATACAGATCCTTGAGGCCAATCCTTGATCCCAATCCTAACCCCCATCCTAATCCAAATGCCAATTCTAATCACAAACACAACCCAAATTCCAAACCCAATCCCAATCCCAACCTCAATCCTAACCCCAAATCCAATCTCAATCCAAATCTCAACCCAAACCCAATCCCAATTCAAAACCGAATCCCAACTCTAATCCCAATCCAAAACCCAATCATAATTCCAACTCAAACACAAATCCAACCCAAACCCAGTCCCAATATCAAACACAATACCAACCCAAAACCCAATCTCAATTCATATCCCAACCCCAAACCCAATCTCAATCCAAATCCAAACCCCAAAACCAATCCCAATTAAAAACACAAACCTAATCACAAACTCAAACACAATCCTAATTCCAAATTCAATCCCAACCTCAAACCCAATCTCAATCCAAATCCCAACCTCAAACCCAATCTCAATCCAAATCCCAATCCCAAACTCAATCTCAATCCAAATCCCAACACAAAAACCCAATTCCAAATCAAAACCCAATCCCAACTCCAAACCCAATCCCAAACCCAGTCATAATTCCGACACAAACCAAAGCACAAACCCATTCCCAATCCCAATCCCAACCCCAATAACAGTACCAAACACATTCACAACCCCAACCCTAATTCCAATCCCAATCTTAAAACAACACCAATCCTAAATTCAACCTGATACTCAGCTCCAATCTCAATCATAATCCAAACCAGAAACCCATTCCCAATCCCAATCGCAACACAAACTTAATCCCAATCCCTAACGAAATCCTAATTCCAAACACAAACCAATCCTAATTCCAATTCAAAACCCAATCCAAATCCAAACCATAAACCAATCACAATCCAAATCCCAAGACCAATACTAATCCCAATCCCAATCCCAAACTCAATCCTAATTCCAACCCTAAAACCAATCCAAATCCTAATCACAAATCCAACCCCAATCCTAATTCAAACATCAAACCCAATCCCTACGCTAATACCAAATCCAATCTCAATCCCAATTCAAAACCCAAACCTAATTCCAACCCCAACCGAAATCCCAATCCCAACACCAAAGACAATTCCAACTCTAAACCCCATCTGAAATCCAATACAAAACCAAATTCCAACCCCAAATAAAATCCCTACCCTAATCCTAATCCAAACACCAAACTAAATCATAACCCCAACCCTAATCCCAATCCCAATAACAATCCCAATCCCAAACCCAATCCTAATTCCAACCCTAAACCCAATCCCAATCACAAATCCAAACCCCAATCCTAATTCAAACATCAAACCCAATCCCAACACTAACACCAAATCCATTCTCAATCCCAAACACAATCCCAATTCAAAACCCAAACCTAATTCCAACTCCAACCGATATCCCAATCCCAACCCCAAACCCAATTCCAATCAACTCCAATAACAATACCAAACATATTCACAACCCCAACCCTAATTCCAATCCCATTCATGATCCAACACCAATCCTAAATCCAACCAGATTCTCAACTCCAATCCCAATCACAATCCAAATCAGAAGCCCATTCCCAATCTCAATCGCAACACAAACTTAATCCCAATCCCTAACAAAATACTAATTCCAAGCACAAACCCAATCCCAATAACAAACCACTCCCAATTCCAACCACAATCCCAAACCCAATCCTAATCCCAATGCTAAACCCAATCCCAAACCCAAACCCAATTCCAACCCCAAACCCAATCCCAATCCGAAACCAATCCCAATACAAATCTCAATTCCAATCATATTTCCCAACCCAAACAAATCCTAACCCAAAAGCCAAAGTAAACTCCAATCCTAATTTCAACCCCAAACACAAAACTAATCCCACCCACAAACCCAATTCCAATCCTAACACCCATCCTAACCCAAATGCCAATTCTAATCACAAACACGACCCAAATTCCAAACCCAATCCCAATCTCAATCCTAACCCCAAATCCAATCCCAATCCAAATATCAACCCAAACCCAATCCCAATTCAAAACCGAATCCCAACTGTAATCCCAATCCAAAGCGCAATCATAATTCCAACTCAAACACAAATCCAACCCAAACCCAGTCCCAAACTCAATCACAATCCCAAACCCAATCGCAATTCCAGTCCCAATCCCAACCCCAAACCCAATCTCAATTCATATCCCAACCCCAAACAAAATCTCAATCCAAATCCAAACCCCCAAACCAATCCCAATTCAAAACATAATCCGAATTCAAAACACAAAACTAATCACAAACCCAAACACAACCCCAATTCCAAATTCAATCCCAACCTCAAACCCAATCTCAATCCAAATACCAATCCCAAACCCAATCTCAATCCAAATCCCAACCTCAAACCCAATTCCAATTCAAATCCCAATCCAAACCCAATGCCAACTCCAATCACAATCCAAAACCCAATCATAATTCGAACACAAACCCAAGCACAAACCCATTCCCAATCCCAATCCTAAACCCAACCCCAATAACAATACCAAACACATTCACAACTCCAACCCTAATTCCAATCCCAATCATAATACAACACTAATCCTAAATCCAACCTGATAATCAACTCCAATCCCAATCACAATCCAAATCAGAAACCCATTCCCAATCCCAATCGCAACACATACCCAATCCCAATCCATAACCAAATACTAATTCCAAACATAAACCCAATCCTAATTCCAATTCAAAATCCAATCCAAATCCAAACCATAACCCAATAACAATCACAATCCCAAGACCAATACAAATTCCAACCCTAAACCCAATCCCAATCTGAAACACAAATCCAATCACAACGCCAACCACAAACCAATCCCAACTCCAAATGCAATCCCAACCACAAACCCAATCCCAATAACAAACCACTCCCAATTCCAACCCCAATCCCAAACCCAATCCTAATCCCAACGCTAAACCCAATCCAAACCCAAACCCAATCCCAACCCCAAACCCAATCCCAATCCGAAACCAATCCCAATACAAATCTCAATTCCAATCATAATTCCCAACCCAAACAAATCCTAACCCAAAAGCCAAAGCAAACTCCAATCCTAATTTCAAGACCAAACACAAAACTAATCCCACCCACAAACCCAATTCCAATCCTAACACCCATACCAACCCAAATGCCAATTCTAATAACAAACACGACCCAAATTCCAAACCCAATCCCAACCTCAATCCTAACCCCAAATCCAATCCCAATCCAAATCTCAACCCAAACCCAATCATAATTCCAACGCTAAACCCAATCCCAATCCCAATCTCAAATCCAAACCCCATCTTAATTCAAACATCAAACCCAATCCCAACCCTAACACCAAATTCATTATCAATCCCAAACGCAATCCCAATTCAAAACCCAAACCGAATTCCAACCCCCAACTGAAATCCCAATCCAAAACTCAATCTGAACCCCAAAGACAATTTCAACTCTAAACCCAATCCCAAATCCAATACAAAACCAAATTCCAACCCCAAGCAAAATCCCTACCCCAATCCTAATCCAAACACCAAACTAAATCACAACCCCAACTCTAATCCCAATCCCAATCACAACCCCAGTCCCAAACCCAATACTAATTCCATCCCTAAACCCAATGCCAATCACAATCCCAATTCTAATTCCAACACAAAACACAATCCAAACCCCAACCCCAACCCCAAACACATTCCAAACACCAACCCCAAACCCAATCCCAGTTCCAAACACAATCCCAACACCAAACTCAATCACAAAAAACAAATCCAAATCCCAACCTTAAAATCAATCCCAATTCCAACCCAAATCCCAAACCCAATCCGAATCCCAAACACAAACTCAATTCCAATTCAAAACCCAATCCCAAACCCAATCATAATTCCAACTCAAACCCAATCCCAACCCCAACCCAGTCCTAACCCAATCCTAATCCCAATTCAAACCCAATCCCAACCACAAACCCAAAACTAACTTAAGACCCAATTCTAATTCCAACACCAAACCCCAGCACAAATCTCATCCCAACCCTAATATCAACATAAAACCTAAACCCAATCCAAAATACAAACCCAATCACAATGCCAACCACAAACCAATCCCAATTCAAAACCAATCCTAATTTCAATTCCAACACCAATCCCAATCCCAACACCAAACACAATCCTAATCATAATTCCAACACCAAAACCAATCCCAACCCAACCCCAATGTAAAACCCAATTCTATTTCAAACTCAAACACAATCCCAACCCAAAACCCTGTTACAAACCCAATCCCAATCCCAAACCCAATCCTAATTCCAACCCTAAACCCAATCCAAATCCCTATCATAATTCCAACACCAAAAACCAATCCCAACCCCAACCCCAAACCCATCCAATCCCAACCCCAATGTCAAACCCAATTCTAATTTCAAACTCAAACACAATCCCAACTCAAAACCCTGTTATAAACCCAATCCCAATCCCAAACCTAATCCTAATTCAAACCCTAAACCCAATCCCAAAACCAAACCCAATTCCAATCCCAACCCCAATGTCAAACCCAATTCTAATTTCAAACTCAAACACAATCCCAACCCAAAACCCTGTTACAAACCCAATCCCAATCCCAAACCTAATCCTAATTCAAACCCTAAACCCAATCCCAATCCCAACACCAAACCCAATCCCAATCCCAACCCCAATCACAATTCTAATTTCAAACTCAAACAAAATCCTAACCCAAAACCCTATCACAAACCCAATCACATTCCCAATCCCAAACCCAATCCCAATTCCCGACACAATGCCAAACCCAAACCCAATTCCAACCCCAATCCAAAACCAAATCTAAATCCCAACCCCAGACTCAATTCCAGTTCTAAACCCAATCCCAAAACAAATTCCAACTCCAATCCCAATCCCAAACCCAATCATAATTCCAACTCAAACCCAACACCAATCCCAACCCAGTCCTAACCCAATCCTAATCACAATTCCAACCCAAATCCCAAACCCAATCCGAATCCCAACCCAAACTCAATTCCAATTCAAAACCGATTCCCAAACCCAATCATAATTCCAACTCAAACCCAATCCCAACCCCAACCCAGTCCTAACCCAATCCTAATCCCAATTAAAACCCAATCTCAATCACAAACCCAAACCCAATTCAAAATCCAATCCTAATTCCAACACCAAACAAAATCTCAAATCTAATCCCAACCCCAATCCCAACCTAAAACCCAATACCAACCCCAAACTGAAACCCAATCACAAACTTAATCCCAACCCAAAACCCAATCCAAATCCCAATCCCAAACCAAATTCCAATCCCAATTCCAACCCTAAACCCAATACCAACACCAATCCCAAACGCAATCTTAATTCCAAACCTAAACCGTATCCCAAACCAAATCACATTTCAAAACACAATCCTAATCACAACTTCAACCCCAAACCCAATCCCATTTGAGAACCCAATCCCAAACCAACTCCCAACCCCATACCCAAACCCAATTTCAATCACAAACTCAAGCTCAATCCCAATCACTATTCAAGCACCTAACCAAATCCCAACCCTCAACCCAATCCAAATTCCAATCCCAATTCCAACCCTAAACCCAATACCAACTCCAATCCCAACCCCAAACCCAATCCCAGTTAAAAACCCAATCCCAATTCCAGCCCACAATCCAATGCCAAAAACCCAAAACTCAATCACAATCCCAATCCCAATCCCAAACCGAATCCCAAACCCAATCCCAATTCAAAACGCAATCCTAATTCCAACCCAAAGCCCAATCTCAATCTCAATCCCTATTCAAAATGCAATCCTAATTCCAATCCCAACCCCAACCTCAAATCCAATACCTAAACCAAATCCAAACCCAATCCCTTTATAACCATATAACTACTTACAGCACAGAACAGGCCAGTTCGGCCCTACTAGTCCATGCCGTAGCAAATCCCCACCCACCTAGTCCCACTGACCAGCACCATACCGCTCTAGTCGCCTCCCATCCATGTAACGATCCAGTCTTTCCTTAAATCTAACCAATGATCCCGCCTTGACCACGTCTGCCGGAAGCTCATTCCACATCCCCACCACCCTCTGCATAAAGAAATTACCCCTCATATTCCCCTTATAATTTCCCCCTTCAATCTTAAACCATGTCCTCTAGTTTCAAACGCCAAATCAAATCCCAACCCTAAACCCAATACAAATTCCAAATCCAAACCCAAACCTAATCCAAATCCCATCCAGAAACCAAATCCCAATTAAAAATCCAATCCAAATTCCAAACCCAAAACTGATTCCAATCCCAACATTAAACCAAATCCCAATTCAAATGCCAAATCAAATCCCAACCCTAAACCCAATACAAATTTCAAATCCAACACCAAACCCAATCCCAATCCCATCCCGAAACCCAATCCCAATTAAAAACCCAATCCAAATTCCAACCCCAAAACCAATGCCAACAAACTGAAACCCAAATCCAATCACAACCCAAGACAATCCCAATTCCAATTCCAATCCCAACCTCTAACCCAGCCCCAACCCCAAACACAATCACAATCCCAAACCCAATCCCAACTCCAAATCCATTCCCAACATCAACCCCAAACCGAATCCCAACAGCAAACACATTTCCAACCGCAAACCCAATCCCAATGCCAAACCCTAACACAATCTCAACTCTAAACACAATCCCAACACCAAACCCAATTCCAATCCCAAACCCAATTCCAATCCCAACCTCAATCACAATCCCAAACCCAATCCCAACTCCAAATCCATTCCCAACATCAACCCCAAACCGAATCCCAACGGCAAACACATTCCCAACCGCAAACCCAATCCCAATACCAAAGCCTAACACAATTTCAACTCTAAAGCCAATCCCAACACCAAACCCAATTCCAATCCCAACCTCAAACACAATCCCAAACCCAATTCAAACGACAAACCAAATCCCAACCCTAAACCCAATCCAAATTCCAACCCTAAACACAAACCCAATCCTAATTCAAAACGCAATCCTAATTCCAGCCCCAAAACTAATACAAACCCAATCCCCATCAAAACCCCAAACACAATCCCATTTCAACATCTAATCCCAACTCAGTTCCAAACCCAATCCCAAAAACCAATACAAAATCCAATCCCAACCCTACACCCAATCCCAATTCAAAACGCAATCCTAATTCCAACCCAAAACCCAATCTCAATCTCAATCCCTATTCAAAATGCAATCCTAATTCCAATCCCAACCCCAACCGCAAACCCAATACATAAACCAAACCCAAACCCATTCCCTTTATAATCATATAACCACTTACAGCACAGAACAGGCCAGTTTGGCCCTACTTGTCCATGCCGTAGCAAATCCCCACCCTCCTAGTCCCACTGACCAGCACCATACCCCTCTAGTCGCCTCCCATCCATGTAACGATCCAGTCTTTCCTTAAATCTAACCAATGATCCCGCCTCGACCACGTCTGCCGGAAGCTCATTCCACTTCCCCACCACCCTCTGCATAAAGAAATTTCCCCTCATGTTCCCCTTATAATTTCCCCCTTCAATCTTAAACCATGTCCTCGAGTTTGAATCTCCCCCTTTCTTAATTGAAAAAGCCTATCCACATTTACTCTGTCTGTCCCTTTTAAAATCTTAAACACCTCTATCAAGTCCCCTCTCAATCTTCTACGCTCCAGAGAAAAAAGCCCCAGTCTGTACAACCTTTCCCTGTAATTCAGACCCTGAAATCCTGTCAACATTCTCGTGAACCTTCTCTGCACTCTCTCTATTTTGTTTATATCTTTCCTATAATTTAGTGACCAAAACTGTACACAGTACTCCAAATTTGGCCTCACCAATGCCTTGTACAATTTCATCATAACCTCCCTACTCTTGAATTCAATACTCCGATTTATGAAGGCCAACATTCCAAATGCCTTCTTCACCACACCATCTACCTGAGTATCAGCCTTGAGGGTACTATTTACCATAACTCCTAAATCCCTTTGTTGCTCTGCACTCCTCAATTGTCTACCATTCAATGTATATGACCTATTTAAATTTGCCTTTCCAAAATGCAGCACCTCACATTTATCTGTATTAAATTCCATCAGCCATTTCTCAGCCCACACCTCCAGCCTTCCTAAATCACCTTTTAATCTACGGTAATCTACCTCACTGTCCACAACACCACCAATCTTTGTGTCATCCGCAAACTTGCTTATCCAATTTTCTACCCCTACATCCAGATCGTTAATATATATAACAAATAATAGTGGACCCAGCACCGAACCCTGAGGAAGTCCACTAGTCACCGGCCTCCAATTGGACAAACAATTTTCTATCACTACTCTCTGACACCTTCCATCCAACCACTGCTGAATCCATTTCACTACCTCCTTATTTATACCTAATGCCTCCCACCTTTTTTCCTAACCTCCTGTGGGGAACTTTGTCAAAAGCTTTACTAAAGTCCAAATAGACAACATCCACAGCTTTCCCTTCATCAATCTTTTTTGTAAACCCCTCGAAGAACTCAATCAGGTTTGTCAAGCATGATCTACCCCTGACAAAACCATGCTGATTACTCCCTATCAATCCCTGTACCTCCAAAAATTTGTAAATAGCATCCCTCAGAACACTTTCCATCAACTTGCCCAACACAGACATCAGACTTACCGGCCTATAATTCCCAGGTTTGCATTTGGACCCTTTCTTAAACAGAGGAACCACATGCGCCACCCTCCAATCCTTTGGTACCAACCCCGTGGCCAGTGACATCCTAAATATCTCTGTTAATGGCCCCACTAACTGTCCACTAGCCTCCCTGAGTGTCCTAGGGAATATTTTATCCGGTCCGGGAGATTTATCCACCTTTATCTTTTTTAACACAGCCATCACTACCTCCTCGGTTATCCTTATAGGCTTCATGACCTCCCCACTATTTTTCACTACTTCAACTGGTTCAACATTTTTTGAGAACCAACTCCTAAACCAATACCCAGTCTCAAAACAAAACATAATTCCAACCCCAATCCCAATCCCAAACCCAGTTTAAAACACAGTTCCAATTCCAACCACAAACCCAACCCCAAAACCGATTCCAATCTAAACCTCAAACCCAATCCAAATTCAAATGCCAAATCAAATCCCAACCCTAAACCCAATACAAATTCCAAATCCAATCCCAAACCTAATCCCAATCCCATCCCGAAACCAAATCCCAATTAAAAACCCAATCCAAATTCCAAACCCAAAACTGATTCCAATCCCAACATCAAACCAAATCCCAATTCAAATGCCAAATCAAATCCCAACCCTAAACCCAATACAAATTCCAAATCCAACACCAAACCCAATCCCAATCCCATCCCGAAACCCAATCCCAATTAAAAACCCAATCCAAATTCCAACCCCAAAACCAATGCCAACAAACTGAAACCCAAATCCAATCACAACCCAAGACCAATCCCAATTCCAATTCCAATCCCAACCTCTAACCCAGCCCCAACCCCAAACACAATCACAATCCCAAACCCAATTCCAACTCCAAATCTATTCCCAACATCAACCCCAAACCGAATCCCAACAGCAAACACATTCCCAACCGCAAACCCAATCCCAATGCCAAACCCTAACACAATCTCAACTCTAAACCCAATCCCAACACCAAACCCAATTCCAATCCCAACCTCAAACACAATCCCAAACCCAATTCAAACGACAAACCAAATCCCAACCCTAAACCCAATCCAAATTCCAACTCCAATCCCAAACCCAATCTCAATTCAAAACGCAATCCTATTTCCAACCCTAAACACAAACCCAATCCTAATTCAAAATGCAATCCTAATTCCAGCCCCAAACCTAATCCAAACCCAATCCCCATCAAAACCCCAAACACAATCCCATTTCAACATCTAATCCCAACTCAGTTCCAAACCCAATCCCAAAAACCAATACAAAATCCAATCCCAACCCTAAACCCAATCACATTTCAAAACCCAATCCTAATTCCAATCCAAAACCCAATCCCAATCCCAAACTCAATCCTAACCCCAAAACCAATCCCAACCCCAAACCCAAACCATTCCCAATCCTATCCCTAAACCCAATTCCAATCACAATCCCAATTCTAATTTCAACACAAAACACAATCTAAACCACAACCCCAACCACAAACACATTCCAAACACCAACCCCAAACCCAATCCCAGTCCCAAACCCAATCCCAATTCAAAACCAATCCTAATTCCAACACCAACACCAATCTCAATCCCAATCATAATTCCAACACCAAAAACAATCCCAACCCAACCCCAAACCCAATTCCAATCCCAACCCCAATGTCAAACCCAATTCTAATTTCAAACTCAAACACAATTCCAACCCAAAACCCTGTTACAAACCCCATCCCAATCGAAAACCTAATCCTAATTCAAACCCTAAACACAATCCCAATCCCAACATCAAACCCAATCTCAATCCCAACCCCAATCACAATTCTAATTTCAAACTCAAACAAAATCCTAACCCAAAACCCTATCACAAACCCAATCACATTCCCAAACCCAAACCCAATCCCAACCCCAATCCCAAACCAAATCTAAATCCCAACCCCAGACTCAATTCCAATTCTAAACCCAATTCCAAAACCAATCCCAATCCCAAACCCAATCATAATTCCAACTCAAACCCAATACCAACCCCAACCCAGTCCTAACCCAATCCTAATCACAATCCCAACCCAAATCCCAAACCCAATCCGAATCCCAACCCCAAACTCAATCCCAATTCAAAACCAATCCTAATTCCAATTCCAACCCCAATCCCAATCCAAATCTAAATCCCAACCCCAGACTCAATTCCAATTGTAAACCCAATTCCAAAACCAATCCCAACTCCAATCCCAATCCCAAACCCAATCATAATTCCAACTCAAACCCAATACCAACCCCAACCCAGTCCTAACCCAATCCTAATCACAATTCCAACCCAAATCCCTAAACCCAATCCGAATCCCAACCCCAAACTCAATTCCAATTCAAATCCGAATCCCAAACCCAATCATAATTCCAACTCAAACCCAATCCCAACCCAGTCCTAACCCAATCCTTATCCCAATTAAAACCCAATCCCAATTCAAAACCAATCCTAATTCCAATTCCAACACCAATCCCAATCCCAACACCAAACCCAACCCTAATCATAATTCCAACACCAAAACCAATCCAAACCCAACCCCAATGTAAAACCCAATTCTAATTTCAAACTCAAACACAATCCCAACCCAAAACCCTGTTACACACCAAATCCCAATCCAAAACCCATTCCTAATTCCAACCCTAAACCCAATCCCAATCCAAACACAAAACCCAATCCCAATCCTAATTCCAACACCAAAAACAATCCCAACCCCAAACCCAAACCCATTCCCAATCATAACCCTAAACCCAATGCCAATCACAATCCCAATTCTAATTCCAACACAAAACACAATCTAAACCCCAACCCCAACCACAAACACATTCCAAACACCAACCCCAAACCCAACCCCAGTCTCAAACCCAATCCCAATTCAAAACCAATCCTAATTCCAACGCCAACACCAATCCCAATCATAATTCCAACACCAAAAGCAATCCCAACCCCAACCCCAAACCCAATTCCAATCCCAACCCCAATGTCAAACCCAATTCTAATTTCAAACTCAAACACAATTCCAACCCAAAACCCTGTTACAAACCCAATCCCAATCCCAAACCTAATCCTAATTCAAACCCTAAACCCAATCCCAACACCAAACCCAATCCCAATCCCAACCACAATCCCAACCTAAAACCCAATTCCAACCCCAAACTGAAACCCAATCACAAACTTAATGCCAACCCAAAACCCAATCTGAATCCAAATCCCAATTCCAAACCCCCAAACCCAATTCCAATAACAATTCCAACCCTAAACCCAATACCAACACCAATCCCAAACACAATCTTAATTCCAAACCTAAACCGTATCCCAAACCAAATCACATTTCAAAACAGAATCCTAATTACAACTTCAACCCCAAACCCAATCCCATTAGAGTACACAATCCCAAACCAACTCCCAACCCCATACCCAAACCCAATTTCAAATCCAAACTCAAGCTCAATCCTAATCACTATTCAAGCACCTAACCAAATCCCAACCCTCAACCCAATCCAAATTCCAACTCCAATCACAAACGCAATCCTAATTCAAAACAAATCCCAAACACAATCCCAATCCCAAACCCAATCCCAATTCAAAACGCAATCCTAGTTCCAACGCAAAACCCAATATCAATCTCAATCCTTATTCAAAATGAAATCCTAATTCCAATCCCAACCCCAACCTCAAACCCAGTACTTAAACCAAACCCAAACCCAATCCCTTTTGAGAACCAACTCCCAAACCCATACCCAGTTTCAAAACCAAACATAATTCCAAACCCAATCCCAATCCCAAACCCAATCCCAGTTTAAAACACAGTTCCATTTCCAACCACAAACCCAACCCCAAAACCGATTCCAATCTCAACCACAAACCCAATCCAAATTCAAACGCCAAATCAAATCCCAACCCTAAACACAATACAAATTCCAAATCCAATCCCAAACCTAATCCCAATCCCATCACGAAACCAAATCCCAATTAAAAACCCAATCCAAATTCCAACCCCTAATCTGATTCCAATCCCAACATCAAACCAAATCCCAACTCAAATGTCAAATCAAATCCCAACCTTAAACCCTATACAAATTCCAAATCCAATCCCAAACCTAATCCCAATCCCATCCCAAAACCCAATCCCAATTAAAAACCCAATCCAAATTCCAACCCCAAAACCAATGCCAACAAACTGAAACTCAAATCCAATCACAACCCAAGACCAATCCCAACTACAAATCCATTCCCAACATCAACCCCAAACCGAATCTCAACGGCAAACACATTCCCAACCGAAAACCCAATCCCAATGCCAAACCCTAACACAATCTCAACTCTAAACCCAATCCCAACAACCAAACCCAATTCCAATCCCAACCTCAAACACAATCCCAAACCCTATTCAAACGACAAACCAAATCCCAACCCTAAACCCAATCCAAATTCCAACTCCAATCCCAAACCCAATCCCAATTCAAAACACAATCCTATTTCCAAACCTAAACACAAACCCAATCCTAATTCAAAACGCAATCCTAATTCCAGCCCCAAACCTAATCCAAACCCAATCCCCATCAAAACCCCAAACACAATCCCATTTCAACACCTAATCCCAACTCAGTTCCAAACCCAATTCCAAAAACCAATACAAAATCCAATCCCAACCCTAAACCCAATCACATTTCAAAACCCAATCCCAATCTCAATCCAAAACCCAATCCCAATCTCAATCCTAACCCCAAATCCAATCCCAATCCAAATCCCAACACCAAACCCAATCCCAATCCTAATTCCAACATCAAAACCAATCCCAACCCCAAACCCATTCCCAATCCTATCCCTAAACCCAATGCCAATCACAATCCCAATTCTAATTCCAACACAAAACACAATCTAAACCCCAAACACATTCCAAACACCAACCCCAAACCCAATCCCAGTCCCAAACCCAATCCCAATTCAAAACCAATCCTAATTCCAATGCCAACACCAATCCCAATCCCAATCATAATTCCAACACCAAACGAATCCCAACCCCAACCGCTAACCCAATTCCAATCCCAATGTCAAACCCAATTCTAATTTCAAACTCAAACACAATTCCAACCCAAAACCCTGACAAACCCCATCCGAATCCCAAACCTAATCCTAATTCAAACCCCAAACCCAATCCCAGTCCCAAACCCAATCCCAATTCAAAACCAATCCTAATTCCAACACCAAACCCAATCTCAATCCCATCCCCAATCACAATTCTAATTTCAAACTCAAAAAAAAATCCTAAAGCAAAACCCTATCACAAACCCAATCACATTCCCAATCCCAAACCCAATCCCAAACCCAATCCCAATTCAAAACGCAATCCTAATTCCAACCCAAATCCCAATCTCAATCTCAATCCCTATTCAAAATGCAGTCCTAATTCCAATCCCAACCCCAACCTCAAACCCAATACCTAAACCAAACCCAAACCCAATCCCTTTATAATCATATAACCACTTACAGCACAGAACAGGCCAGTTCAGCCCTACTAGTCCATGCCGTAGCAAATCCCCACCCTCCTAGTCCCACTGACCAGCACCCGGTCCATACCCCTCTAGTCGCCTCCCATCCATGTAACGATCCAGTCTTTCCTTAAATCTAACCAATGATCCCACCTCGACCGCGTCTGCTGGAAGCTCATTCCACATCCCCACCACCCTCTGCGTAAAGAAATTTCCCCTCATGTTCCCCTTATAATTTTCCCCCTTCAGTCTTAAACCATGTCCTCTAGTTTGAATCTCCCCCTTTCTTAATTGAAAAAGCCTATCCACATTTACTCTGTCTGTCCCTTTTAAAATCTTAAACACCTCTATCAAGTCCCCTCTCAATCTTCTACGCTCCAGAGAAAAAAGCCCCAGTCTGTACAACCTTTCCCTGTAACTTAGACCCTGAAATCCTGTCAACATTCTCGTGAACCTTCTCTGCACTCTCTCTATTTTGTTTATATCTTTCCTATAATTTAGTGACCAAAACTGTACACAGTACTCCAAATTTGGCCTCACCAATGACTTGTACAATTTCATCATAACCTCCCTACTCTTGAATTCAATACTCTGATTTATGAAGGCCAACATTCCAAATGCCTTCTTCACCACACCATCTACCTGCCTATCAGCCTTGAGGGTACTATTTACCATAACTCCTAAATTCATTTGTTGCTCTGCACTCCTCAATTGTCTACCATTCAATGTATATGACCTATTTAAATTTGCCTTTCCAAAATGCAGCTCCTCACATTTATCTGTATTAAATTCCATCAGCCATTTCTCAGCCCACACCTCCAGCCTTCCTAAATCACCTTTTAATCTACGGTAATCTACCTCACTGTCCACAACACCACCAATCTTTGTGTCATCTGCAAACTTGCTTATCCAATTTTCTACCCCGACATCCAGATCGTTAATATATATAACAAATAATAGTGGACCCAGGACCGAACCCTGAGGAACTCCACTAGTCACCGGCCTCCACTTGGACAAACAATTTTCTACCACTACTCTCTGACACCTTCCATCCAACCACTGCTGAATCCATTTCACTACCTCCTTATTTATACCTAATGCCTCCACCTTTTTTCCTAACCTCCTGTGGGGAACTTTGTCAAAAGCTTTACTAAAGTTCAAAGAGACAACATCCACAGCTTTCCCTTCATCAATCTTTTTTGTAACCCCCTCGAAGAACTCAATCAGGTTTGTTAAGCATGATCTACCCCTGACAAAACCATGCTGATTACTCCCTATCAATCCCTGTACCTCCAAAAATTTGTAAATAGCATCCCTCAGAACACTATCCATCAACTTGCCCAATACAGACGTCAGACTTACAGGCCTATAATTCCCAGGTTTGCATTTGGACCCTTTCTTAAACAGAGGAAACACATGTGCCACCCTCCAATCCTTTGGTACCAACCCCGTGGCCAGTGACATCCTAAATATCTCTGTTAATGGCCCCACTAACTGTCCACTAGCCTCCCTGAGTGTCCTAGGGAATATTTTGTCCGGTCTGGGAGATTTATCCACCTTTATCTTTTTTAACACAGCCATCACTACCTCCTCGGTTATCCTTATAGGCTTCATGACCTCCCCAATATTTTTCTTTACTTCAACTGGTTCAACATTTTTTGAGAACCAACTCCCAAACCCATACCCAGTCTCAAAACCAAACATAATTCCAACCCCAATCCCAATCCCAAACCCAATCCCAGTTTAAAACACAGTTCCAATTCCAACCACAAACCCAACCCCAAAACCGATTCCAATCTCAACCTCAAACCCAATCCAAATTCAAACACCAAATCAAATCCCAACCCTAAACCCAATACAAATTCCAAATCCAATTCCAAACCTAATCCCAATCCCATCCCAAAACCAAATCCCAATTAAAGACCCAATCCAAATTCCAACCCCAAAAACTGATTCCAATCCCAACATCAAACCAAATCCCAATTCAAATGCCAAATCAAATCCCAACCCTAAACCCAATACAAATTCCAAATCCAACCCCAAACCCAATCCCAATCCCATCCCGAAACCCAATCCCAATTAAAAACCCAATCCAAATTCCAACCCCAAAACCAATGCCAACAAACTGAAACTCAAATCCAATCACAACCCAAGACCAATCCCAACTACAAATCCATTCCCAACATCAACCCCAAACCGAATCTCAACGGCAAACACATTCCCAACCGAAAACCCAATCCCAATGCCAAACCCTAACACAATCTCAACTCTAAACCCAATCCCAACAACCAAACCCAATTCCAATCCCAACCTCAAACACAATCCCAAACCCTATTCAAACGACAAACCAAATCCCAACCCTAAACCCAATCCAAATTCCAACTCCAATCCCAAACCCAATCCCAATTCAAAACACAATCCTATTTCCAAACCTAAACACAAACCCAATCCTAATTCAAAACGCAATCCTAATTCCAGCCCCAAACCTAATCCAAACCCAATCCCCATCAAAACCCCAAACACAATCCCATTTCAACACCTAATCCCAACTCAGTTCCAAACCCAATTCCAAAAACCAATACAAAATCCAATCCCAACCCTAAACCCAATCACATTTCAAAACCCAATCCTAATTCCAATCCAAAACCCAATCCCAATCTCAATCCTAACCCCAAATCCAATCCCAATCCAAATCCCAACACCAAACCCAATCCCAATCCTAATTCCAACACCAAAACCAATCCCAACCCCAAACCCAAACCATTCCCAATCCTATCCCTAAACCCAATGCCAATCACAATCCCAATTCTAATTCCAACACAAAACACAATCTAAACCACAACCCCAACCCCAAACACATTCCAAACACAAACCCCAAACCTAATCCCAGTCCCAAACCCATTCCCAATTCAAAACCAATCCTAATTCCAACGCCAACACCAATCCCAAACCCAATCATAATACCAACACAAAAACCAATCCCAACCCCAACACCAAACCCAATTCCAATCCCAACCCCAATGTCAAACCCAATTCTAATTTCAAACTCAAACACAATTCCAACCCAAAACCCTGTTACAAACCCCATCCCAATCCCAAACCTAATCCTAATTCAAACCCTAAACCAAATCCCAATCCCAATACCAAACCCAATCTCAATCCCATCCCCAATCACAATTCTAATTTCAAACTCAAACAAAATCCTAACCCAAAACCCTATCACAAACCCAATCACATTCCCAAACCCAAATCCAATCCCAATTCCAACCCCAATCCCAAACCCAATCATAATTCCAACTCAAACCCAATACCAACCCCAACCCAGTCTTAACCCAATCCTAATCACAATTCCAACCCAAATCCCAAACCCAATCCGAATCCCAACCCCAAACACAATTCCAATTCAAAACCGAATCCCAAACCCAATCATAATTCCAACTCAAACCCAATCCCAACCCCAACCCAGTCCTAACCCAATCCTAATCCCAATTAAAACCCAATCCCAATCACAAACCCAAACCCAATTCAATATCCAATCCTAATTCCAACACCAAACAAAATCTCAAATCTAATCCCAATCCCAATCCCAACCTCAAACCCAATTCCAACTCCAAACTGAAACCCAATCACAAACTTAATCCCAAACCCAAACACAATCCCAAACCCAAACCCAATCCCAACCCAAAACCCAATCCGAATCCAAATCCCAATCTCAAACCCCCAAACCCAATTCCAATTCCAATTCCAACCCTAAACCCAATACCAACCCCAATCCCAAACGCAATCCTAATTCCAAACCTAAACCGTATCCCAAACCAAAACACAATTCAAAACACAATCCTAATCACAACTTCAACCCCAAACCCAATCCCATTTGAGAACCCAATCCCAATTCCAACCCACAACCCAATGCCAACAACCCAAAACCCAAATGCATTCCCAACACCAAGCCCAATCCCAATCCCAATCCCAATCCCAAACCCAATCCCAATTCAAAACGCAATCTCAATCTCAATCCCTATTCAAAATGCAATCCTAATTCCAATCCCAACCCCAACCTCAAACCCAATACCTAAACCAATCTCAAACCCAATCCCTTTTGAGAACCAACTCCCAAACCCATACTCAATCTCAAAACCAAACTTAATTCCCACCCCAATACCAACCCCAAACCCAATCCCAGTTTAAAACACAGTTCCAATTCCAAACACAAACCCAACCCCAAAATCGATTCCAATCCCAACATCAAACCCAATCCCAATTCAAATGCCAAACCAAATCCCAACCCTAAACCCAATACAAATTCCAAATCCAATCCCAAACCCAACCCCAATTCAAAACGCAATCCTAATTTCAACCATAAACTCAATCCCAAACCGAATCCTAATTCAAAACGCAATCCCAATTCAGTCCCAAACCTAATCCAAACCCAATCCCATCCCCAAGTCCAATCCCAATTAAAAACCCAATCCAAATTCAAACCCCAAAACCAATGCCAACAAACTGAAACCCAAATCCAATCACAACCCAAGACCAATCCCAATTCCAATCCCAATCTCAACCCCTAACCAAGCCCCAGCCCCAAACACAATCACAATCCCAAACCCAATCCCAACTCCAAATCCATTCCCAATGCCAACCCCAAATTGAATCCCAATGGCAAACACATTCCCAACCACAAACCCAATCCCAATACCAAACCCTAACACAATCTCGACTCTAAACCCAATCACCACACAAAACCCAATTCCAATCCCATCCTCAAACACAATCCCAAACCCAATTGAAACGACAAACCAAATCCCAACCCTAAAGCCAATCCTAATTCCAACGCCAACACCAATCCCAATCCCAACACCAAACCCAATCCCAATCATAATTCCAACACCAAAACCAATCCCAACCCAACCACAAACCCAATTCCAATCGCAACCCCAATGTCAAACCCAATTCTAATTTCGAACTCAAATAAAATCCCATCCCAAAACCCTGTTACAAACCCAATCCCAATCCCAAATCTAATCCTAATTCCAACCCTAAACCCAATCCCAACCCCAAACCCAATCCCAACCCTAATCACAATTATAATTTCAAACACAAACACAATCCTAACCCAAAACCCTATCACAAACCCAATTGCATTCCAAATCCCAAACCCAATCCCAATTCCCGACCCAATGCCAAACCCAAACCCAATCCCAATTCCAACCCAAATCCAAAACCCAATCTAAATCCCAACCCCAAACTCAATTCCAATTCTAAACCCAATCCCAAAACTAATCCGAACTCCAATCGCAATCCCAAACCCAATCATAATTTCAACTCAAACCCAATCCCAACCCTAACCCAGTCCTAACCCAATCCTAATCCCAATTAAAACCCAATCCCAGTCACAAACCCAAACCCAATTCAAAATCCAATCCTAATTCCAACACCAAACAAAATCTCAAATATAATCCCAACCCCAATCCCAACCTAAAACCCAATTCCAACCCCAAACTGAAACCCAATCACAAACTTAATCCCAACCCAAAACCCAATCCGAATCCAAATCCCAATACCAAACCCCCAAACCCAATTCCAACCCTAAACCCAATGCCAACACCAATCCCAAACGCAATCTTAATTCCAAACCTAAACTGTATCCCAAACCAAATCACAATTCAAAACAATCCTAATCACAACTTCAACCCCAAACCCAATCCCATTTGAGAACCCAATCCCAAACCAACTCCCAACCCCATACCCAAACCCAATTTCAATCCCAAACTCAAGCTCAATCCCAATCACTATTCAAGCACCTAACCAAATCCCAACCCTCAATCCAATCCAAATTCCAACTCCAATCACAAACGCAATCCCAATTCAAAACAAATGCCAAACCCAATACCAACTCCAATCCCAACCCCAAACACAATCCCAATTAAAAACCCAATCCCAATTCCAACCCACAACCCAATGCCAACAACCCAAAACCCAAATCCAATCCCAACACCAAGCCCAATCCCAATCCCAATCCTAATCCCAAACCCAATCCCAATTCAAAATGCAATCCTAATTCCAACACAAAACCCAATCTCAATCCCTATTCAAAATGCAATCCTAATTCCAATCCCAACCCCAACCTCAAACACAATACCTAAACCAATCTCAAACCCAATCCCTTTTGAGAACCAACTCCCAAACCCATACCCAATCTCAAAACCAAACATAATTCCAACCCCAATACCAACCCCAAACCCAATCCCAGTTTAAAACACAGTTCCAATTCCAACCACAAACCCAACCCCAAAATTGATTCCAATCCCAACATCAAACCCAACCCCAATTCAAACACCAAACCAAATCCCAACACTAAACCCAATACAAATTCCAAATCCAATCCCAAACCCAACCCCAATTCAAAACACAATCCTAATTTCAACCCTAAACCCAATCCCAAACCGAATCCTAATTCAAAACGCAATCCCAATTCCAGCCCCAAACCTAATCCAAACCCAATCCCAATCCCATCCCCAAACCCAATCTCAATTAAAAACCCAATCCAAATTCAAACCCAAAAACCAATGCCAACAAACTGAAACCCAAATCCAATCACAGCCCAAGACCAATCCCAATTCCAATTCCAATCTCAACCCCTAAGCAAGCCCCAACCCCAAACACAATCACAATCCCAAACCCAATCTCAACTCCAAATCCATTCCCAATGCCAACCCCAAACCGAATCCCAACGGCAAACACATTCCCAACCACAAACCCAATCCCAATGCCAAACCCTAACACAATCTCGACTCTAAACCCAATCACCACACAAAACTCAATTCCAATCCCATCCTCAAACACAATCCCAAACCTAATTCAAACAACAAACCAAATCCCAACCCTAAAGCCAATCCAAATTCCAACTCCAATCCCAAAACCAATCCCAATTCAAAACCAATCCTAATTCCAACAGCAACACCAATCCCAATTCCAACACTAAACCCAATCCCAATCATAATTCCAACAACAAAACCAATCCCAACCCAACCCCAAACCCAATTCCAATCCCAACCCCAATGTCAAACCCAATTCTAATTTCAAACTCAAACAAAATCCCATCCCAAAACCCTGTTACAAACCCAATCCCAAATCTAATCCTAATTCCAACCCTAAACCCAATCCCAACTCCAACACCAAACCCAATCCCAATCCCAACCCCAATCACAATTCTAATTTCAAACTCAATCACAATCCTAACCCAAAACCCTATCACAAACCCAATCACATTCCCAATCCCAAACCCAATCCCAATTCCCAACCCAATGCCAATCCCAAACCCAATCCCAATTCCCAACCCAATGCCAAACCCAAACCCAATCCCAATTCCAACCCCAATCCAAAACCCAATCTAAATCCCAACCCCAAACTCAATTCCAATTCTAAACCCTATCCCAAAACTAATCCCAACTCCAATCACAATCCCAAACCCAATCATAATTCCATCTCAAACCCAATCCCAACCTCAACCCAGTCCTAACCCAATCCTAATCCCAATTAAAACCCAATCCCAATCACAAACCCAAACCCAATTCAATATCCAGTCCTAATTCAAACACCAAACAAAATCTCAAATCTAATCACAACCCCAATCCCAACCTAAAACCCAATTCCAACCCCAAACTGAAAACCAATCACAAACTTAATCCCAAACCCAAACACAATCCCAAACCTAATCCCAACCCAAACACCAATCCGAATCAAAATCCCAATCCCAAACCCAATTCCAATCCCAATTCCAACCCTAAACCCAATACCAACACCAATCCAAAACGCAATCCTAATTCCAAACCTAAACCGTATCCCAAACCAAATCACAATTCAAAACACAATCCTAATCACAACCCCAACCCCAAACCCAATCCCATTTGAGAACCCAATCCCAAACCAACTCCCAACCCCATACCAAATCCAAAACCCAATTTGAACACCAATCCCAACCCCAAACCCAATCACATTTCAAAACCTAATCCTAATTCCAACCCAAAACCCAATCTCAATCTCATCCTCCAACCCAAACCCAATTAAAAAACCAATCCCATTTCCAACCCCAAACCCAATGCCAACAACCTGAAACTCAAATCCAATCCCAACCCCAAACCCAATCCCAATTCAAAACCTAATCCTAATTCCAACCACAAATCCAATCCCAACACCAAACCCAATTCAAATGCCAAACCAAATCCCAACCCTAAACCCAGTCACATTTCAAAACCCAATCCTAATTCCATCCCAAAACCTAATCCCAAACCCAACCCCAAACCCAATCCAAATTAAAAACCCAATTCCAATTCCAACCCCAAACCCAATTCCATTTGAGAACCCAATCCCAAACCTAAACCCAATTCCATCCTCAATCCCAAACCCAAACCCATTTCAATTCAAAGCCCAATCCTTTCCAACCCCAAACATAATCCAAAAACCAACCTCAAACCCAATCCCAACCCGTAACCCAGCACCATCCCCAAACACAATCCCAAACTCAATCACAACCCCAAACCCAATCCCAACTCCAAACCCATTCCCAACACCAACCCCAAACCGAATCCCAACCACAAACACAATCCCAACCACAAACCCAATCCCAATGTTAACCCTTAACCCAATCCTCATCCAATTCCTGACCCCAAACCCAATCCCAATTCAAATCCAATCTAATTCCAACCCCAAACTCAAACCCAATCCCAATTCCAAACCAATCCCAACCCAAAACCCAATCCCAATCCAAATCCCAACCCCCAAACCCAATTCCAATCCCAATCCCAACCCCAAACCCAATACCAACACCAATCCCAAACCCAATCACTATTCAAAACCCAATCCCAATTCCATCCCCAAACAAAATCCCAATTAAAAACTCAATCCCAATTCTAACCCAAAACCCAATGCCAACAACCCGAAATCCAATCCCAATCCCAATCCCAAACCTACACCCAATCCCAAACCCACACCCAATCCCAAACCCACACCCAATCCCAATTCAAATCCCAATACTAATTCCAACCCAAAACCCAATTCCCACCACAAACCCAAACCCAATCCCAATCGCATCCCCAAATCCAATCCCAATCCTAATTCCAATCCAAACTCCAATACCAATCCAAAGCCAAAACCCAATCCCAATTCACAACCCAATCCAAATCCCAACCCCAATCCCAGACCCAATCCTAATTCCAACCTCAAACACAATCCCAACCCAAAATCCAGTCCCAATTCCAACCCCAATCCTAATCCCAACCCAAATCCCAAATACAATCCCAATCCTAATTCTAAACATTATCCATATCCCAGCCCCAAACCCACACCCAATCCTAATTCCAACCTCAAACCCAGTCCAAACCCCTTTTTCTTTGGCTTGGCTTCGCGGACGAAGATTTATGGAGGGGGTAAAAAGTCCACGTCAGCTGCAGGCTCGTTTGTGGCTGACAAGTCCGATGCAGGACAGGCAGACACGATTGCAGCGGTTGCAGGGGAAAATTGGTGGGTTGGGGTTGGGTGTTGGGTTTTTCCTCCTTTGCCTTTTGTCAGTGAGGTAGGCTCTGCGGTCTTCTTCAAAGGAGGTTGCTGTCCGCCAAACTGTGAGGCGCCAAGATGCACGGTTTGAGGCGATATCAGCCCACTGGCGGTGGTCAATGTGGCAGGCACCAAGAGATTTCTTTAGGCAGTCCTTGTACCTTTTCTTTGGTGCACCTCTGTCACGGTGGCCAGTGGAGAGCTCGCCATATAACACGATCTTGGGAAGGCGATGGTCCTCCATTCTGGAGACGTGACCCATCCAGCGCAGCTGGATCTTCAGCAGCGTGGACTCGATGCTGTCGACCTCTGCCATCTCGAGTACTTCGACGTTAGGGATGTAAGCGCTCCAATGGATGTTGAGGATGGAGCGGAGACAACGCTGGTGGAAGCGTTCTAGGAGCCGTAGGTGGTGCCGGTAGAGGACCCATGATTCGGAGCCGAACAGGAGTGTGGGTATGACAACGGCTCTGTATACGCTTATCTTTGTGAGGTTTTTCAGTTGGTTGTTTTTCCAGACTCTTTTGTGTAGTCTTCCAAAGGCGCTATTTGCCTTGGCGAGTCTGTTGTCTATCTCATTGTCGATCCTTGCAACTGATGAAATGGTGCAGCCGAGATAGGTAAACTGGTTGACCGTTTTGAGTTTTGTGTGCCCGATGGAGATGTGGGGGGGCTGGTAATCATGGTGGGGAGCTGGCTGATGGAGGACCTCAGTTTTCTTCAGGCTGACTTCCAGGCCAAACATTTTGGCAGTTTCCGCAAAGCAGGACGTCAAGCGCTGAAGAGCTGGCTCTGAATGGGCAACTAAAGCGGCATCGTCTGCAAAGAGTAGTTCACGGACAAGTTTCTCTTGTGTCTTGGTGTGAGCTTTCAGGCGCCTCAGATTGAAGAGACTGCCATCTGTGCGGTACCGGATGTAAACAGCGTCTTCATTGTTGGGGTCTTTCATGGCTTGGTTCAGCATCATGATGAAGAAGATTGAAAAGAGGGTTGGTGCCAGAACACAGCCTTGCTTCACGCCATTGTTAATGGAGAAGGGTTCAGAGAGCTCATTGCTGTATCTGACCCGACCAATCACGACCCAAAACCCAATCCTAATTCAAACCCCTAACACAAACCCAATCCCACTCTCAATCCCACTCCTAATCCCAACCCCAAACACAATCTTAACCCCAATCCCTACCCCAAATCCAATTCCAATTCAAAACCCAATCCTAACCCCAACCCCAACCCCAAACCCAATCCCAATCCCAATCCCAAGACCAAACCTAAACCCAATATTAACCCCAAACCCAAACCTAATCCCAACCCAAATTCCAATTACAATCCAATTCCCAATCCCAAACCCAAAGCCAATCCTTTCCCACCCTTGTGAGGGGATGGTTATCTGACACAGCACACCCTTTCTGTCAGTGGCAAACATCCCTTAATATTCCCCAATAACCCATGGGCCCTTTGGGCCTTTAGCCCAACTTGCCCATGCAAACACAGTTGACCTTCTGGCCCAGTCCCATTTGCCTTTGTTTGGTCCATCTCCTTCCAATCCAAAGACCCGTAAAATATGAATTTCTGCAGATACTGTGGTTGAGATAAAAACAGGTCACATTGCTGGAGAAATTCAACAGTGTTCTTTATGTGGGCTGATGTAGGCCTCAAGCCCGAAATGTCAGTTCTGTATTGTTGCTATATAAAGGACACTCTTTGACCTACTGAATTTCTCCAGCATCATGTTTTTACTTCACACAGAGTGCGGTGGGGGCGGGGAACGAGCTGAGGTGATGAATGTGGGCTCAATTTTAACATTGAAGAATTTGGATGTCCATGGATGGGAGGGGTATAAAGGGTTATGGCCTGGGTGCAGGTCAGTGGGACTGGGCAGAGTATTAAGTTGGCACAGACTAGAAGGGCCAAAGGGCCTGTTTCTGTTCTGTAATATTCCATGGTTCTGAAGGCAGGCAAGTGGGTCTAGCCCCAAATGCCAACGTTCCAGTGGGGAAGAAAGTCTGTTCTGTGCTTTACACTGGTAAAACCTTCTTGGGGAAATCGGAGGAAGGTTTGGGTTTTGAACTGCAGGAGATACACTGGACAACAATTTTTTTTTCCAAAAGATTTGCTTTATGAAAACAAATTATGGATTATGATGGGCAAGTTCAAGCTGAACATGAAGATAATTTCAGATTTACTGGATGACGTCAGAAGATGGAGAAACATTAAATGAACTTTTATTTCATTTTCCATGTTTAATCACATAATGACGCTGATACTGCATCCGTTCAACTGACCTAAAAATGTTTTGCCACTGATTTTCATTTGTACTCAGCATCTGATGCCTCTTGTGTCAGTGATCAACAATAGTTGGCCGGCGTTGACAGATTCCAGTTGCCCCGATACCACTTTGCCACGGTCGCAATGTCCTGATGAAGCATTTCACCATGTTTGTCACTGACGGCAGCAGGGAGGACGTCCACGGGCGAATGCAGAGAATGAATTTTCAATGACATGTTGCCCTTCATGGCAATATAACAGAAAATCCCAAAAGTAGATTCTATCTAAACAATGGTACATGGTAGGAAAATATTAAGGAGATTTTTGTGACCAGCAGGCCAAAATCTACAAAATGCACCTAATAGTGTTCAGCAAGAAAACTCTTTGTTGTCCAGGGTTATCTCCCTGTCTTCCTCCCTACCAGAGAAAGCAGAGGATTAGGCTGGCTTGAGGAGAGAGGGAGAGAGAACAGACCCCGACCATTAAGCAACTCCAATCTTGCACCCACGTTGACTTTTACATTATGGTGGAATGTCAGGCCCTGCCTCAAACCTTTAAAGATTCTGGCGTAAATTCCTCAGGTGAGAATCCAAGATGAATTTCCAGGTCTCCATCTTGTTAGATTCCTGGTGGAGACACCCTTGTGGGAGTCTCCCCCACCCCCTCTCTCCCCCTACCTACCCCCTTCTCTGACCCCTCTCCCCCTCTCTTCCCATCCCTCACCCACCCCTCCCTTTCCCCCTCTCTCTCCTCCTCACCCCTCTCTCTCCCCCCCTCTCTCCCCACCCCTCTCCCACCTCGCTCACATCCCACCTGGACACCTCAGTGTTTTCCTTCCTTGCTCTCATTGTTGGGAATGCCAGAAGCTACCCACAGCTGTCGATTCTCCTTGGAGAGGAATTAATGCTCCAGATATGGGAAACCTTTCTTCCTCAATCTGTAAAACAAATATTGAACATCATTGTTTGTTCTCTCCTCCTTGTGCCAGGGTCTGACCAGAGTGTGAACATTATGCAACAGTTGGGAGAGATAAAGTTGAAAACAAAGAGCAGAGGCTTTGTTGAAAGCAGTGAGTGTTTTACCTGCCAGGTTACCAGGTATTCGGTCAATAGAACCAAGTGTTTACCTGTCCGAGTACAAGCTGGAGATCAAGGGAAGCAGCAGGTCGGAGGGGCGAGGGGAGAGGAAGGGGGCCAAGGGGATTATGTGTGTGTGTGTTTGTGTGTGTACACAAGTACGTGTGTGAGAATAGGTGTGATTGCATGTGTGTACATGTGTACCAGTGTACGCGCGCGCGTCTGTATGTGTGCGTATGCATGTATGATGTATGAGTGCGTGTGCATATATGTGTGTGTGTCTGTGAGTGTGTGTGTGTGTGTCTATGTATGTGTGTGTATTTGTGTTTGTGTGTGTGCATGTGTCTGGGTGTGTGTTTGTGTGGGTGTGTATGGACGTGTGTGTATCGAGCAGAGAACCTGCTCTCATGTTTGTGGGATCTTTCTGTGCCCCTTCTCTTGCCCCCAGCCCCTGGTGTGATGGATCAGGACCCCGATTGTTTGTGGCTGTAAAGATCCTGGGGAATGAACCCAACCCCCTTTCTTGATAAGGCCACACTGTGCATGTGTCTGAGGCTCCCTGCCAAAGAGAGAGGGGAGGTGGGGGGGGGGGGGGGATTTGACATTGTCAAATCATCTGAGACATAACCCAATTAGCCCACCCTCTCATCTTCCTTCATTTAAGCCGGAGACTGAAAT
The DNA here is from genome assembly GCF_036971445.1 of Narcine bancroftii. NCBI lineage: Eukaryota > Metazoa > Chordata > Chondrichthyes > Torpediniformes > Narcinidae > Narcine > Narcine bancroftii. The sequence goes on along the minus strand of NC_091470.1, from coordinate 193,148,590 downwards.
TCCACGTCCTTCCCTCTCTCAAAGACGCCCTTTCAAAATGCACTTTCTAGGCCAGGAATCTTGGCCAGTGTTCAGCAAACATCATCAACAAAACTGCCTCCTTGCCTCTCTCTGGGAAACAACACTGATTTATAACACGGGGATACACACGCCTCTAATTAATCTCATTCTGTTCTGGAGCGTTGTGAAAGAGGCAGCTTGAGATTCGGAGATGGAACAATCCTTCCAACTAAAAGTGTGTTTTATTTCCCTTTTATCAATGGAGACTGTTAATTCCATCTGGATGACACCCTGTCCCCACAATTCCACTTCCACCTTTTAGCCATCCCTGAGAATTCCAGCTCCCATCTCTATCATTGATCTTCCAAATTCTCCGGTTCTCAGCCTCCATTACCGTCCACTGGCTCTGCACTGTGTCCAGCTTGAGATTCAAGATATTGTTTAATGCAGACAAGTGTGAGGTTTTGCATTTTGGAAGGACAAACCAAGAAAGGATGTACATGGTGAATGGTCGGGCACTGAGGAGTGTGGTAGAACAGAGGGATCTGGGAACATAGATACATAATTCCCTGAATGTGGTGTCACAGGTGGACAGGCCTGAAAAGAGATTGAGTCCAGGAGTTGGGATGTTAGGGTAAAGTTGTATAAGACACTGGTGAGACCAAAATGTGTCTTCTATCTACAGGAAAGATATCAGGGAAAGGCTAAACTGATTCAGACTTTATTCCCTGGCATGTAGAAGAATGAGGGGAGATTTGATTGAGGTATTTAAAATTATGAGGGGGACAGACAGAGTAAATGTAGGTCGGCTTTTCCCACTGAGGGTCGGCGAGATGCAAACCAGAGGACATGGGTTAAGAGTAAAAGGAGAATTTCTTCACAGAAAGAGTGGTGGGGGCATGGAACAAGCTGGTGGTGAATGTGGGCTCAGTTTTAACATTTAAGAAGAATTTGGACAGGTACATGGATGGGAGGGGGGCGGAGGGATATGGACTGGGTACAGGTCAGTGGGACGAGGCAGAAAAATACCAGGCTGGTGCAACAGAGATATTTAGAATGAAACACGAAAATCTCCAGATGCTGTGATTGTCGTACAAACACAGAAATGCTGGAGGAACCAGCCAGTCTTACTGTGTCCGTAGATGGTAAAGACGTTTCGCACCTGAGACCTTTAACAATGTGGAAGCAAAAACATTAAAAGACAGACAGGCGCATGGATGCAAGAAAAAGAGAGTTCCAGGTGTGAGCAGGTTTACAGGGGTCAGCACAACACCATGGGCTGAAGGGTCTGGACTGGGCTGTGACGTTCTAACTCCTTCTCTCCTCTACCTGCGAGTCCCAGGCCTGAACCCACTCTCTGTGAGAACTACCACCCCCCCTCACATCCAACAGCTCCCCCCACCCCATAACCCACTCACTCCCACCCCAACCCCTAGCAGAACCCAAAGCCCAGTGGGCTGTGAACTGTGTGTTGGAGCCATTCCCTCTGGTTCCTCTCTCAGTCACTCCCTGTCCCTCCCATCATAGGGACGAGCTCCGTTGATCATGTGTTTAACGGACAGCAGCATGTTATTGCACCGTCGGGCGTGTTTAACGGACAGCACCATGTCATTGTACCGTGGGGCCTGTTTAACGGACAACACTGTGTCATTGTACTGTGGGGCCTGTTTAATGATCAACACCGTGTCATTGTACACAGGGCCTGTTTAACGGACAGCATCGTGTCATTGTATTGTGCGGCCAGTTTAACAGACAGCACCGTGTCATTGTACCGTGGGGTGTGTTTAACGGACAGCAACACCCAACCCCAACCAACCAATTTTCCCTTGCAACCGCTGCAATCGTGTCTGCCTGTCCCGCATCGGACTTGTCAGCCACAAACGAGCCTGCAGCTGACGTGGACTTTTTACCCCCTCCATAAATCTTCGTCCGCGAAGCCAAGCCAAAGAAGAACCATGTCATTATACCGTGGAACTTGTTTAACAGACAGCACCATGTCATTGTACCGTGGGGCCTGTTTAAACACACACGGTTCGGTTCATTCTGTAAGGTTTTCTTTTCTCTTCGAATCCAGCAGCCAGTCCCCTCCAGGGGATGGAACTACTCAGTTTTTGCTCCCTGTCTCTTTGAACCACTTCCAAGCAGCAGAAACTCAAACGCTGATTGAATTTCCTACTTGGGCTTTGTCTATTTATGACAGCATTGATGCTGAGAGGGAGAAGGGTGAGGGAGGAGGTAAGAGGGGGAGTGAGAGAATGGGAGAGTGAGGGAGAGAGGGAGGGAGGGAGTGAGGGTGGGAGGGGAACGAAGGTGGGAGGAGAGGGGGGAGAGAGGAGAGAGATGGGGAGAGAGGAGGGAAAAAGAGTGAGGGGGAGGGATAGATGGAAAGAGAGGGGAGAGAGGGTGGGAGTGGGGGAGAGGTAGGGAGGAAGGGAGAGAGAGATAGGGTGAGAGGGAGGGAGGGGGAAAGAGGGGGAGAGAGGGAGAGAGAGGGGAAGAGGAGAGAGGGGAGGGAGAGAAGGAGAGGAGAGAGAGGTGAGGGGAGAGGAGAGAGAGGGGAAGAGGGAAATACATGGAAATAGGCCCTTCAGCCCACTGAATCCGTGATGACAACCAATCACTGGCATTGGGACCAAGAGTAGGAATGGGGTGATATCAGATATATTAGAGGAGGGGGGTCTGCAGGAGGGGCTGGGGCGCGCACACACACACACACACACACATACACACACACACACATACACACACACACACTCTCTGCAGGAGGATGGGATTGAACCGGTGAGTCTGCGAAACCATGAGGAATTCCACATCATGATCCAAGGTGAGGATCCCATGATACGTCCCTTTGAAGCACGAAATCTGGCCTTCACTGTACAAAGTGGAGGGAGGGAAGTTTTGGGGAGACGTCAGGGGTACTTTTCTTACACAGGGAGTTGCGGGGGCCTGGAATGCCTTGGCAGGGGTGGTGGTGGAGGCTGGAACATTGGGGGTGTTTAAGAGACTCTTAGACAGGCACATGAATGGAAGAAAAATAGAGGGATATGGGGTAGGGAGGGAGGGAAGGTCTAGATTGAGTAAGTTTATATAGTTCAGCAAACATCGTAGGGTCTGTACTGGGCTGGAATACTCTCTGTTTACATTTGTTATTAACCAGCTGAATAAATGTGTTGATTAACGGCAAATTTTTAGAATTGCGAACCCTTTAATTTTAGTCACATGGGGACGAGTCCCTACAGATGGGTGGGAGGAGGGGTCAATGCCTACTGGTTGGGTAAATAAGGGGCACCAACATGATTTGCTGGTGGTCTCCTCAATTTTAAGGGCCTTATTGACATTATCAATGTCCCATAAAATACCTTGTTTATCCAGCTACTAACACACTAATTACATCTATCAGCTTGATTGGAGCTGCCCTTGACATCAGAGACTTGCAGGCGGAAGAGCTGGAGTTCATTCCCAATGGGAGGAAATGAGCAGTCCTCAGCTGGGACTTTATTGTCATAGGCAAGAGTGCAAGGCCCTAACCTTCTTCCCTGTGGCACAGGGAGGTGAAATACGCCAACTGCACCCGGTATCGATGAAGTGGCCGCAATGGGCCATTCAGATCAAGATACGATGAAGCTGAAAGGAGAGATATCATTCCCCAGCCCCCCCCACCCCCACTATTGTGTTTATACAACGTGAAAGTCATGTTTATTGTAGTCCGATTGTACAAGTACAACCCGATGAAATGTGTTCTCCGGTCCTTGGGGCAAAACACCCAGACATAACACACAGACACACAATACGTATAAATTAATTTTTAAAATTGAACTTTTTAAATATTTATACATGCAGCCCGGCCCACGAGTCCATGCTGCCCAATTACACCCAATTGACCTACAACCCCCTTGCATTTTGAACAAGTGTTTATATAAACAAATAAATAAATGTTTAATATGAGAGTCTCGGGCAGGGTGGGGGGGGGGGTTGGGTCAGTGTGAGCAGCTCCTTTGGTCGTTCAGTGTTCTCGCTGCCCATGGGGAGAAGCTGTTCCTCAGCCTGGTGGTGCTGGCTCTGATCCTCCTGTATGTCTTCCCTGATGGGAGCAGCTGAAAGATGCTGCATGTGGGGTGGAAGGGGTCCTCAATTCAATGATTTTGCGCACCCTCTTCAGACAACGATCCCGGTAGATCACATCGATGGGAGGGGGAGGGAGACTCCAGTGATCCTCTCTGCCACTCTTCTGGTCCTGTGGATTGACTTCCGATCCAGCCACTGTATCCCACACTGTGATGCAGCTGGACAGGACGCTCTCAATAGAGCTCCTGTAGAAGGTGGACATGACGGTGGCTGGTGGCCATGTCCGATTCAGTCTTCACAGGAAGTGCAATCGCTGTTGCACCTTCCTGACAAGTGAGGAGATGTTGAGTGTTCACGATAGGTCACTGGTTAATTGAACCCCAAAGAACCTGGTGTCTCCACTCTCTCCACCACAGAGCTGATGATATGTAGTGGAGGGTGGTCGTTCCTGGTTCTCGTGAAGTCCATGATCATCTTCTTTAACTTGTCCACGTTGAGACTGGTTGTTAATCTCACAGCACATCACAAGATTTTCCACCCCTTCTCTGCAGTGCGACCCATTGTTGTTGCTGATGAGGCCGACGACCATCGTATCATCTGTAAACTTGATGACCCTGTTGGAGCTGGACCTGGCGAAGCCTTCGTGGGTTGGTAGCGCAAGCTGGAGCTTCTTCCCCTCCGCAATCAGATTTCTGAATAGACAACGAAACACAGACTTTTGCATGAATTCATTGATGCTGATTTTCACTGTAATCCATGTGACGCTGCTGCAAGACAACGAATTTCGTGATGTGTTCATGACAGTAAATCTGATTGATAGCACCTCCCCACCCAAGGAAGGCAAACTGCGATCTTGAGCCTGTCACTGCTTGATCCTGAAAGTGGGAACACCCTCTCTGACACTCCATCCTTGTGTTACCTCAAAGGGAGCGGGTGTTGAAATGGAAGGCCATGGCATTACCTCCTAATCCCAGGAAGAATAACAAAGATCAATACAAATTACAGGGCAAAATGACGCCAGCTGTGATGAGTTATTCTGGTGATAATAGACATTCTGCTTCTTCCCGAAAGGCCCCGCGTGACTCACTCCTGTGACTAAACTGTGCCCACATTGCATGGGAGCCTCTGTTGGAGCCAGCAGCCAGAGGCGGGCTGTGTCCTGCAACTTGGCGATTCCCGGCTGCGTCTGTGAAGAAGGAACCCCCAGGCCTTCGGTTTCCTGCGGAGTCTGGGAGCTTTGGCCTGTCATCGAATACTCCATCGAACCTGTACAGGGGTGTTGTAGAAAGTAGACTGGCTGGTTTGGGAAACCTAGCGCCCAGGATCACGGCAGGTGACAAACACCCTGCCTCCCGTCCACCCCAGACATCGTCCCAGGGAGCCAACTCAACTTTTCCAGTTGCTGTAAAACCCCGTTATCCAGAATTCAGGCAACCGGCAAAATTATCGCAGAAAATAAAGAGGCTAAAAAAAGATAGAAGTTTAAAATTGGCGCACCTTCATCGATCCACACACTAGTGCCGGATACCATTCGCCGATCCACACACTGTTGCCGGATACCATTCGCCGATCCACACACTGGTGCCGGATACGATTCGCCGATCCACACATTGGTGCCGGATATCAGGAGTTCTACTGTATTTGGTCAGCAACAGAGCTGCTGTCAGCAAAGATGTGGATTGCGTTAGAGCTGCACTTGTCAATGGGGTCATGGGCGCGCTTGGAACAGCATTGGGGACGAAGCACACTGACTTTGGGTGCCTGAGTTGATGGTCACGTCGTGTAGTTGTGGACAAAGTTTCTTGGAATGTCTCTTAGTTCATTCGGTGGTGACAACTCCTGTCACCTGGAGATAAACAGGGGAGCCTGTGACTGGTGGTGGTGCCTCAGGGATTGGTGCTCGGATCATTGTTGTTTGTCGTCTACATCAATGATCTGGATGATAACATGGTAAATTGGATCAGCAGGTTTGCAGATGACACCAAGATTTGGAGGTGTTGTGGGCGGCGAGGAAGGTTTTCAAAGCTTGCAGAGGGATCTGGACCAGCTGGAAAAATGGCAGATGGAATTTAATGCAGACAAGTGTGAGGTGTTGCATTTTGGAAGGACCAACCAAGAAAGGACGTACACGGTAAATGATCGGGCACTGAGGAATGCGGTGGAACAGAGGGATCTGGGAATACAGGTACATAATTCCCTGAAAGTGGCGTCACAGGTGGACAGGGTTGTAAAGAGAGCTTTTGGCACATTGGGCCTTCATAAATCAGAGAATTGAGTACAGGGGTTGGGATGTGATGGTAAAGTTGTATAAGACATTGGTGAGGCCAAATTTGGAGCATTGTGTACAGTTTTGGTCACTGAACTACAGGAAAGACATCAGTAAGACAGAAAGAATGCAGAGAAGATTTACTAGGATGTTGCCCAGACTTCAGGATCTGAGTTATAGGGAAAGTTTAAACAGGTTAGGACTTTATTCCCTGGAATGTAGAAGAATGAGGGGAGATTTGATAGAGGTATTTAAAATTATGAGAGAGATAGACAGAGTAAATGTCGGCTTTTTCCACTGAGGGTCAGTGAGATACAAACCAGAGGACATGGTGAAAGGGGAAAAGTTTAGGGGGAACTTCTCCCCACAGAGAGAGGTGGGGGTGTGGAATGAGCTGAAATGGTGAATGGGGGCTCAATTTTAACATTTAAGAAGAATTTGGATGGGAGTGGGGTGGATCAATAAGGACTGAGTGCAGGTCAGTGGGACCAGGCAAATCAAAATGGTTCAGCACAGACTAGAAGGGCCAAAGGGGCCTGTTTCTGTGCTGTAGTGTTCTATGGCCTGCAGACACTGGGATTGTAGTGTAATTGTGCTGGAGAAACTACAACACCATAAGATCTAGGAGCAAGTCAAGTTCAAGTTCAGGTTTATTGTCAGAGTAAATACATGACATCACAAACAACCCTGAGATTCTTTCTCCTCCAGGCACAGCAGGATCACCACTTATTGGTCATGCAAAAGAATATCTGTGCACAATGTACACGTGTAAACAGATAAAGAAATGGAAACAAACTGACTGTGCAATACCGAGAGAACAAAAAATCAATAATGTGCAAGGTCAGAGTCCTTAAACGAGTCCCTGATTGGGTTTGTCATTGAGGAGTCTGATGGTGGAGGGGGAGTGGCTGTTTCTGAACTTGGTTGTGCAGGTCCTGTGGCCCCGAGACCTCTTTCCAGACAGCAGCAGTGAGAACATAGGGTGTGCTGGGTGCTCTCCTGACGGCAGCGCCAGGAGAGCACCCAGCACACCCCGTTGATGTTCTCGACGGCGGACAATGCCCCACCATTCAATCATTCTGCAACTCAGCCCCACTGCCTGGTCTTCTCCCCAGAACCTTTGATGCCTTGGCCTTTAAGAGACAGGTACATGGAACTGAGAAAAATTGAGGGCTCTGCAGTTGTTAGAGAAGGTTATCAAGAACCTAGCAATCTCTGCCTTAAATGCACCCAGTGACGTAGTCTCCACACCTGACCCCCACCTGTGACAACAAAATCCACAGATTTACCACCCTGTGGCTGAAACAATTCCTCCACATCTCCATTCTAAGAACACAAGAAGATAAATAATAGGAGCAGGCCTTCTGAACGCTCTTCAATCCTCAGGTCACACAGCATCCATGCCAATGTTTTAAGTTGTATCCTCCCTGACCAGCCATACATAGCATTTGGAGATACTCCCTGAGCAAGCTCTCAAGAGGGAAGTTTGGGGATGTTCCCTAACCCTCCACACCAGCCATCTCCCCGAGAGACAATTCCACCTAGTTAGTCAGACATGAGTGACCCTTCACAAACTATCATCTCCGGCTTGTCAGTTACCTCCAATCACCCACTCGAGAGCTGAGAGATATCATGGCTCGAAGCAGCAGCCTGTCAGACCCTATTTGGATCAGCTTGTAATTTGGGTGAGGAGGTGGGGGGGGGGGTGGCGAGGGCAACAGCGTAGGTCCTTTCAGGGATCGATGGCTGGTTGTCCCTTCCTACCCCTTAGGAAGGTGGGGGCAAGTTGCCTCAATGACCTGCGTGGTCGTACTTGTGTGCGTTTACTGCCACACAAACCAGGGTGCACAGATATGATGTTTGGTGAGGCCACATTTGGAGCATTGTGTGCAGGTTTGGTCATTGAACTACAGGAAAGATATCAATAAGATAAAAAGAGTGCAGAGAAGATTTACTCGGATGTTGCCCGGACTTCAGGATCTGAGTTACAGGGAAAGGTTAAACAGATTAGGATTTTATTCCCTGGAGTGTAGAAGAATGAGGGGAGATTTGATCGAGGTATTTAAAATTATGAGAGGGACAGACAGAGTAAATGTAGGTTGGCTTTTTCCATTGAGGGTTAAAAACCACACGGAACGGACAGCAACAGACAATGATCCAAAGTTTAATTTTAAAACACTAATTTTATTTCTAACTCTTAAACTATTGTTTTAACTTCTAAACTATCCTTAACATTAAATCTATCCCCAACTATGCACAGGTGTCTAGTGTGAACTAGTGTGCAATATACCCAAACCATTACAGTCCAGGCCAAAATCTAGAAAGTCGCTTCACTCTTTCAAATTCAGTGTTGAAGTGCAGGCCTTTGAAATGCGATGCCCAGAATTAATGATGAACTGATGGGGAGACTGGAGTTGTGACTGCTACAGACTCACGAGTTCTCCTTGTGTTGCCTTTGAAGAAATGTCCATCCACACAAGCTGTGGTCACAATGCTCCTGGCCCTTCTGCAGGCGAGACTCGAACTGGACATGAAGCTTCCAAGACCCTGTCATCAGTCTCTCCAAGGGACCTTCACTGTTAGTCACACTCAAAATGAAGCACTTTTCTTCCCAAAAGACTCTTCTGGCACAGGTCAATCCATTGTCGTTCACAGAGCCGGCTTTGCTCTGAAATCCACAGAAATGTCCGGCCACAAGAGCTGCTTCAAAATGCTGCTTCCTCTTCAGCATCAAAACGGCTCCCCCTTTGCATAAATCATGATGCCTTTGCAAATGTATTGAATCTGGAACAGTCTGTGGCAAGCCTTCCCTTAGTTCTTCCAATGCACCGAATTGTCACTGGGCTGTGACCCATGTTGTGATGGTGCTTGTGGGAAAATGTTAAATGGTAACTGTGACCATTCAGTCCTTCTTGTCTATACTATCCCTTACAGTGATAATCCCATTTTACTAAAACAGGAGTTTGTAATACCTCCCCAACAAAGAAAATTTTGAGCTGCAAGAGCAAAATTTTTAACTGAGATCTACAACATTAAATACCTTCATTCTTGTTATATTATAATACAAACAAATAACATTCTTTGAGAGGCATATACAACTAACAAATTTTGTTTAGCTGCAAAACATTGAAAACGTAACATTAGGAAAGCCAATCAGCAATTACATTGTCTTTGCTTTTAATGTAAGTTATCATTAAATTATATTCTTGCAGAATTAACCTCCAGTTTAATAATCTTCCATTTTTGTTTTTCATATTACTTAAGAACATGAAGGTGGTCAGTGCTCACAATAATTGGTCCCTGAGCTGTGCAGATATAAACATCAAAGTGCTGCAAAGCCAATATAAGGAACAATAGTTCTTTCTCAATGGTAGAATAATTTTTTGGATGTTCATTGAATTTCTTGAAAAAGTAACCCTGCTCCCCCAGCCTCTTCACTCATGTCCATGGCTAAAGAAAATGGTTTGTCCAAATCAAGATATTTTAAAACAGGGTTAATGCACAATATCTCCTTCAAATTTCCTAAAGCTCTCTGACAAAATTGTGTCCACACAAATTTCTCTCCCTTCTTCAGAAGATTGGTTAAAGGAAGAGCAATTTCTGCAAAATTCTTCCTAGAATATCCTGCCATTCCTAAAATCCTTCTCACCTCTTTCTTGTCATTGGGAACAGGGAATATAGAAATTGCCTGCTCTCCCGCACTTTTGCTTGAATAGGCAAAACTTTGCCCTGACCAACTACATGTCCAAATTCACTTTTAGCTAAATTGACAGTTAAGTTTGCTTTGGATAATTTTGCAAACAGTTTCTCCAATTCCATCAGATGTTCTTCCCAAGTGTTACTTTTTGTGATGCAAGTCATCAATATAAGTATCTGTATATTTTAAACCTTGGATTACAGAATTTATCATCCATTGGAACTTTGCAGGGGCATATTTCATGCCAAAAGGAAGCACATTATGTTCAAACAAGCCTCATTGTATCACAAATGCAAAAATAACCCTTCCTCTTTCAGTTAGAGGCACACTCCAATAACCCTTCAGCAAATCCACTTTAGTATGAAATTTAACTTTCCCGTTGGCCTCCAGTTTCTCATAAGCACACATAATATCCAACTGAAACTTTCTCAGTTTCCTCCTTCAGATAAAACCTTATTTCTCATCTCAGCAAGATCAATATCTGTTTTCCTATTGATTCTTTTTAAGATAAAGGAAAATCCTTACTTTCAGGTTCAATATCAACATCCTGGTCCACGAGAAAAGTTTCTGAAAAATCTACACAATCTACAAACGGTTCTGCCTTATCGATATCTTCCTGATGAAGTTATTTTGCCATTGCCTGAGTCATTGCACAGGCCGGATAGATTTCAAAAATTGGTCCATCTCATCAATAACTGGCTTCTCTGCCAGCTTCACCACAGGTCCCAATGACTTAGTTAGAAATGGGGATGAGGTCCTGAAACAGGAATACATAGAATTAGGCAGCAAGTTAAAAAACAGGACCTCTAAGGTAGTAATCTCCGGATTGCTGCTGGTGCCACGCGCTAGAGAGGGTAGTAATAGGAGGATGTGGAGGATGAATGTGTGGCTAAAGAGCTGGTGCAGGGGATAAGATTTTTGGATCATTGAGATCACTTCTGGGGAAAGTCAGACCTGTACAAAAGGGACGAACTCCACTTGAACTGGAGGGGAACCAATATCCTGGCAAGCAGATTTGCTAGAGCAGTTTAAACTAGTTTGGCAGGGGGGTGGGGAGCAGAGTTTGCGAGCAGTGTCTAGGGTGCATGGCCACCTAGTTAAGAATGATAAAGATAACAAAGTAAGGATGGAGGTTAAGGTAAAAGGTAGAAAAGGGAATATATGTGAGGGTCATTCTCTGAAATGCATGTACTTTAATGCAAGAAGTATAGTGAACAAGGTAGATGAGCTTAGAGCATGGATTGGCACTTGGAATCATGATGTTGTGGCAATTAGTGAGACCTGGATACAGGAGGGACAGGACTAGCAACTAAATATTCCAGAATACAAATGTTTTAGATGTGATAGAACAGCGGGTTAAAAAAAAAGAGGGAGGAGTTCCTCTGCTTGTTAAGGAGGACATTACTGCCATGAGGTGGTAGGATGGTTTGGAGGGATCGTCCAGTAAGGCTGATTGGGTGGAATTGAGGGGTGGAGGAGGCATGAAGGCACTAATAGGAGTGTATTATCGACCACCAAATGGGCCAAGAAAATTGGAAGAACAAATTTGTAAGGAGATAGCATATATGTGTAATAAACTTAAGGTAGTTATCATGGGAGATTTTAACTTCCCTCACATTGATTGGTATACCCATACAGTAAGAGGGCTGGATGGGCTAGAGTTTGTCAAATGTGTACAAGATAGCTTTCTTAATCAATATGTAGAGGAACCAACTCGGGACTGTGTAATACTGGATCTCCTGTTAGAGAATGAGATAGGTCAGGTGCTTGAGGTTAATGTTGGAGAACAAATTGGGTCTAATGATCACAACTCTATTAGTTTTAGGGTAGTTTTAGGGAAGAGCAAAGAAGGGCCTAAAGTTGAGGTTCTGGATTAGAGAAAAGCAAATTTCAAAGGAATAAGGATGGATTTGGGGAGTATTGAGTGGGACATGATTTTTTCAGGAAAGGATGTAAATGAAAAATGGAGAATATTCAAAGAAGAAATTTTGAGAGTACAGAGTAGATATGTCCCAGTGAGGATCAAAAGAAAGGCTGGAAGTCATAGGGAGCCTTGATTTTCGAGGAATATTGCAAATTTGGTTAGGAGAAAGATGGAGGTGTACAAGAGGTATAAACAGCAGGGTGCTGAGAAATTGAAAGAGGACTACAAGGAGTGTAGAAAAAATCTTAAGAAAGAAATTAGTAAGGCCAAAAAGAAGTACAAAGAGGCTTTGGCAGGCAGAGTAAGAATAAATGCAAAGGGTTTCTATAGGTACATTAAAAGTAAAAGATTAGTGAGGGATAGAATTGGACCCCTTGTAGATAGGGAGGGTAGGCTATGTGAAAAGTCAGTGGAGATGGGGGAAATTTTAAATGATTTCTTTTCTTCGGTATTCACTAGGGAAAAAAAAATATTGTACCAGTTGAAGTAAAGAAAAATAGTGGGGAGGTCATGAATCATATAAGGATAACCGAGGAGGTAGTGATGGCAGTGTTAAAAAAGATAAAGGTGGACAAATCTCCAGGTCAGGACAAAGTATTCCCAAGGACACTTAGGGATAGTGGGCCCATTAACAGAGATATTTAGGATGTCACTGGTCACGGGGATAGTGCCAGAGGATTGGAGGGTGGCTCATGTTGTTCCGCTGTTTAAGAATGGGTCCAAATGTAAGCCTGGAAATTATAGACCTGTGAGTCTGACTTAAGTGGGTAAGTTGATGGAAAGTGTTCTGAGGGATGTCATTTACAAATATTTGGAAGAACAGGGGTAGATAGGTAGTAGTCAGCATGGTTTTGTCAGGGGTAGATCATGCTTAACAAACTTGATTGAGTTTTTTGAGGGGTTTACAAAAAGATTGATGAAGGGAAAGCTGTGGAATTGTCCCCTCTTGCTCCTGTACCTTGAACCTGACCAAGTCGTACTCAGGTTTTGGGTAATTAAAGCCGTTGAATCGCTCCATCATATCGATGTGAGTTTCTCCAGTCTACTATTTAGACTTTAGTAAAGCTTTTGACAAAGTTCCCCACAGGAGGTTAGGAAAAAAGGTGGAGGCATTAGGTATAAATAAGGAGGTAGTGAAATGGATTCAGCAATGGTTGGATGGGAGGTGTCAGAGAGTAGTGGTAGAAAATTGTTTGTCAAATTGGAGGCTGGTGACTAATGGAGTTCCTCAGGGATCGGTCCTGGGTCCACTATTGTTTGTTATATATATTAATGATCTGGAAGAAGGGATGGTGAATTGGATAAGTAAGTTTCCAGATGATACAAAGATTGGTAGTATTGTGGACAATGAGGAATATTACCGTAGCTTAAAAAGAGATATAGGAAAGTTAGAGGAGTGGGCTGAGAAATGGCTGATGGAATTTAATATGGATAAGTATGAAGTGTTGCATTTTGGAAAGGCAAATCTAAATAGGTCATATACATTGAATGGCAGACAATTGAGGAGTCCAGAGCAACAAAGGGATTTAGGAGTTATGGTAAATAGTACCCTCAAAGTTGATACTCAGTTAGATAGAGTGGTGAAGAAGGCATTTGGAATGTTGGCCTTCATAAATCGGAATATTGAATTCAAGAGTTGGGATGTTATGATGAAATTGTACAAACCATTGGTGAGGGCAAATATGGAATACTGTGTGCAGTTTTGGTCACAAATTATAGGAAGGATATAAACAAAATAGAGAGAGTGCAGAGAAGGTTCACGAGAATGTTGACAGGATGTCAGGGTTTGAGTTACAGAGAAAGGTGAGCAGCCTGGGGCTTTTTTCTCTGGAGCATGGAAGATTGAGGGGGGATTTAATGGAGGTGTTCAAGATTTTTAAAGGGACAGAGAGAGCCAATGTGGATAGGCTTTTTCAATTAAGAGTGGGGGATATTCAAACCAGAGGCCATGGTTTGAGATTGAAGGGGGAAAATTATAAGGGGAACATGAGGGGAAATTTCTTCAAAGGGTGGTTGGGATGTGGAATAAGCTTCCGGCAGAGGTGGTTGAAGCAGGGACATTATTTACATTTAAGTAAAGACTGGATAATTACATGGATGGGAGAGGATTGGAGGGGTATTGACCAGGTGCTTGTCAGTGGGACTAGGATGGTGGGGATTTGTTCCGGCATGGACTAGTAGGCCTGTTCTGTGCTGTATATGGTTATATGACCTCTGCCAAGTCATTCCCCAAAATCAATGAAACTCCATCCATTGGTAAACTCTCTTGAATCCTGAGAGTAGCCATCTCATTAATTATTTCTGACTTCAACAATGTCCTGTGCAAAGATACCAGCTCAATTTCACCTCAGATTAAATCTATTTCACCCATGGCTGTCTCATCACCAAACTCCAAAGCACAAGTGAGTGGGCTGCCCCAATATCTCAAAGTACTTGTGGTTTCCCCTTCCTTTACCGAATCCAAATCCTTTGACACAAAATAGTTAAACTCATTGCTAATATCATCAGCAGATCTGAACCTTTCTTTGTTTCCAAGACCATCACCTTTTTGGATACAGGGGTCCGGTGCTGCCTCTTCCTTTCTCTTCAGCTTATAACAATTGCCATTGCATGACCAGCTTTCCTACAATAATGACAAAAGGGACCTGAAGGTTTTTCCCTTTATCATATTATTTCCTGGTTTATTTTCAATTTTACTGGGATGAACCTTTTGAAAAGTTTTATTGGGTATAAACTTAACCTTATGGTTCAGAGCATACTCATCAGCTAATTTACCAGATTCTTGCCAAGTTCCCACTTCTCTTTTGTCTAAGTATTTTATTAGGAACACACCTTTTGGTTTCTTCAATTAACATCAGTTCTTTTAATCTGTTGTAATCATTCTTTATTTCATTTGGCGTGCACCATTGGTCAAAGCCCACAGGCAAAACCCATATCAGATATTGATCTCCTCAAAGTCCTGACTTTTTGTCTCTCAGCTTCAGGACCAAATTCATAAGCTTTAAGCCCAGCTTTCTCTACCCTCTCATAATGACCAGCTTGTTCTGCAGTAAGGGCTGAGTCAGACTGTTGTGCTTTCCCGTTAATTCCATGAGGGACCACTAATCTCGTGGCCATTTTAAACTTACAGCTGCCTTTATGTATTTCATCAAATGGAGGAACTGTAAACTGTAATCAAATGGCTCTAAACTTCTCAGTTGGACTAGAAGGTAGAACCCTGCCTCGTCTCTGTTCTGAAGTGAACCACCTGTCTTTCTCTTCCCTCCGCCTCAATTTTTTAACTTTCCTTTCCAACACCATCTGCTGCTTTAATGGATTTACTCTCAGGACATTTCTCTAACTCTGCCTCTTCAAACTTTCCCTCTCCTAACAATAATTTCCTCTTTTCTCAGGGTTAATTTTTCTTCAGCAAGTCCAAGCGATATTCACCAAATCATCCTTTATTTCTTCCTTCTGCAACTCTGCAGGAGATGGTGACTTCCAAAATTTTGTTCAATATCCATCGCTGCTTTTACCGCTGCCTCCATGACACCCTCATCCCTCCTCACCCATTACCACCCCCTTGGCACCTTCCCCCAATGACTGCAGGAGGTGCCACACCTCCTCCCTCACCATGGTCCAGGGGCCCCCAAACAGAGAAGCTGCACTTCACTTGTGAAGCTGCAGGAGTGACCTTCTGGTGCTCATGCTGTTGGATCCTCTACATTGGAGAGACTGGGAGGTCACTTCACTGAGCACCTTTGTTCAGTCTGCGTCAGTAACAGGGACCTCCATTTCAACTCCCCACCCCACTCCCGCACTCACACGTCTGTCCATGGCCTCATGTACTATCCCACCAAGGCCATCCGTAAATTGGAGGAGCTGTGGTGAAAGGGCATTTGCACTGATGTATGGACTGGCCAGCCTGAACCTCCCTAACCCCTCCCTGGATTTTCCAATAAAGGCTGGCGTACCCAGCATTGTCCCCTCTTGCTCCTGTACCTGGAACCTGACCAAGTCGTACTCAGGTTTTGGGTAATTAAAGCCGTTGAATCGCTCCATCATATCGATGTGATTATTATTTGCACCACAGGACTCTGTCTGAATGCTCTCCACCCGGATGGCATCAACACCAACCTCCAGTTTCTGCGCACCTACTCTCTGTTCTCCTTTCCCCCCATCAGTTCCCCACCCCCTTCCCTCTCCATTCACCCCTCCCATTTGCTACTGTGTCTGCCCTCCCTCCCTTCTCCATCCATTACCTCCTTCCTGTGGGCCTGTGCTACCCCTCCTCCCCACCATTTTGTTTGGGTGCCTGCTGTGATGAGGGGCTCAAGCCCGAGATGCCGGTGATGGACCTTGAACCTTGCTGCATAAAGGACCTGCTGAGTTTCTCTAGCGTCGTGTTTTTAGCTCTCCTGTTGGATCTTGCCTCTGTGAATGTCCTGGCCTCGTGTTAGGGAGCTATACAAATGCGGGAAGTGCAAACCTCCCTGCTCAGAGACAATCGAGCAGAAGACAATTCACGCTGAATGAAGGGACAGTAATTAGAGAGAGATTATCCACAGCAGCTTTACATTTAACACCGCAGCATTCAACCATGCTCCGTCGAAAACCAAGAAGGGATGTGTTCCATTGCCCGGGTCGCTGACTTGGGATGGCACTATGCCAGTCCCACGTCTCTTAATCCCCCTGGAGTCCAGCTCCAGTTATCCATTCACAGGATTCCTCACACGGCCAGATGTACAAAATTCTCGAAATGGCCATCAGTTAGCGCCACACTATTCTAATGCCAGCAACAACGGGCTCAAATCCACCAGTGTAAGGAGTTTGTACATTCTCCACGTGTCTGCGTAAGTTTCCAAAGAGGCACAGGGGTCAGGATGTAAACTGGGAGGCACGGACTCGTGGGCTGGAAGGGTTTGATACCGTGCTGTATCTCTAAATGAAAATTCATTTAAAAGAAAATTTAGACATGCAGCATGGTAAGGAACCCTTCCGGCCCATGAGTCCGTGCCGCCCAATTACACCCAATTAACCTACAGCTGTTTGGTTAAGTTTGGAACGGTGGGAGAAAACTGGAGCCCCAGGAAAAACCCACACAGACACGGGGAGAGCGTACAAATTCCTTACAGACAGCACAGGATTAGAACTCAGGCACCGATTGCTGTGCCACCCCTAAATCTGGTCATTGCCTGCTGGGACAGCATGGAAGGGCTAAATGGCCTCTTCTTGTTGCCATCCTCTAACTGAGGATGGGGAAGGGGAAGAGAGGAAGGGGCAGGGGGAGGAGGAGAGGAGGGAGGGAGGAACAGGGGTAGTAGGAGAGAAGGGAGGAAAGGGTAGGGGAGGAAGACACGGCAGGGGAGGAGGATAGGAGGGAGGAAGGGGGAGAGGGGATGGGAAGAAGGGACAGGGAGAGAGGAGGTAGGAAGGGGCAGGGGAAGGGGAGGAGAGGAGGGAGGAAGGGGAGAGGGGATGGGAGGAAGGGACAGGGGGAGGAGAGGAGGGAGGAAGGGACAGGGGAGGAGGAGAGGAGGGAGGAAAGGACAGGGGAGGAGTGGAGGAAGGGGCAGAGAAGGAGAGGAGGGAGGGAGGGGCAGGGGAGGAGAGGAGGAAGGAAGGGGCAGGGGAGGAGAGGAGGGAGGAAGGGGCAGGGGAGGAAAGGGCAGGGGGAGGAGTGGAGGAAGGAAGTGGCAGGGGAGGAGAGGAGGGAGGAAGGGGCAAGGGAGGAGAGGAGGGAGGAAGGGGCAGGGGAGGAGAGGAGGGAGGAAGGGGCAGGGGAGGAGGAAAGGAGGGAGGAAAAGACAGGGAGGAGAGGTGGAAGGGGCAGGGGGAGGAGAGGAGGAAGGAAGGGGCAGGGTAGGAGAGGAGGGAGGGAGGGGCGTGGGAGGAGAGGAGGAAGGAAGGGGCAGGGGAGGAAAGGGCAGGGGAGGAGTGGAGGAAGGAAGGGGCAGGGGAGGAGAGGAGGGAGGAAGGGGCAGGGGAGGAGAGGAGGGAGGAAGGGGCAGGGGAGGAGAGGAGGGAGGAAGGGCAGGGGAGGAGAGGAGGGAGGAAGGGGCAGGGGAGGAAAGGGCAGGGGGAGGAGTGGAAGAAGGAAGGGGCAGGGGAGGAGAGGAGGAAGGAAGGGGCGGGGTAGGAGAGGAGGAAGGAAGGGGCGGGGTAGGAGAGGAGGAAGGAAGGGGCGGGGTAGGAGAGGAGGAAGGAAGGGGCGTGGGAGGAGAGGAGGAAGGAAGGGGCAGGGGAGGAAAGGGCAGGGGGAGGAGTGGAGGAAGGAAGGGGCAGGGGAGGAGAGGAGGGAGGAAGGGGCAGGGGAGGAGAGGAGGGAGGAAGGGCAGGGGAGGAGAGGAGGGAGGAAGGGGCAGGGGAGGAGAGGAGGGAGGAAGGGGCAGGGGAGGAAAGGGCAGGGGGAGGAGTGGAAGAAGGAAGGGGCAGGGGAGGAGAGGAGGAAGGAAGGGGCAGGGGAGGAAAGGGCAGGGGAGGAGTGGAGGAAGGAAGGGGCAGGGGTGGAGAGGAGGGAGGAAGGGGCAGGGGAGGAGGAAAGGAGGGAGGAAGAGACAGGGAGGAGAGGTGGAAGGGGCAGGGGGAGGAGAGGAGGAAGGAAGGGGCGAGGTAGGAGAGGAGGGAGGAAGGGGCGTGGGAGGAGGAAAGGAGGGAGGGGAACAGGGGAGGAGGAGAGGATGGAGGAAGGGGCATGGGGAGGAGAGGAGGGAGGAGCAGGGGAGGAGGAAAGGAGGGAGGGAAAGGCAGGGGAGGAGAGGAGGAAGAAAGGGGCAGGGGAGGAGAGGAGGGAGGAAGGGGCAGGGGAGGAGTAGAGGAGATAGGAAGAAAGGGGAGGAGTGGAGGAAGGAAGGGGCAGGGGAGGAGAGGAGGGAGGGAGGGGCAGGGGAGGAGAGGAGGGAGGGAGGGGCAGGGGAGGAAGGAGCACAGGTTGATCCTGGTGGGAGGGTAGAAATGAAAGAAGCTGAGATGTGATGGGGAGGGGACAACTCTGAATGGAGAGGGAAGTGGGTGGGAGCTGGAGGAAAGGAGACAGAGAGACGGGGAGGGAGAGGGTTAACGGAAACTGGAGAAGGTGATGGAGAGAGCCCAGACGGAATTCGAAGCGTTGTTCCTCCAGTTTGCGGGAGGCCTTGGTTTGGTCACGGACGAACATGTCGGTGTGGGGTTGAAGTAGCCACCGTTGGGAGATTGCCAGTGTTGCAGGGCACAGAGCAAAGTTGCTCAGCGGGACTCGGGTGCAGGTCAGAGTGGAATCGTGGGTGGGCTAGGCCCACGGTGAAGATACTCTTCCTGCTCGGAGCTCCGGCCAAGTATGAAGACAATGGCGTTGCTGGGCAAAGCTACAAACTGGGAGGTGTGGTTCTGCAGGGGATCAAAGGTGATCGGCATTGGTTAGAACAATAACTCCGACAGAATCGCTGCCTTGGATTGGTGCCCAATTGCTGTGCGTTGGCAGATTTACAGACGCTTATTAATTCAGATCCTTTTTAAGTCCAAGACTGGGCTTTCTACCTCCTGTGACATTTTTCTCCAGGATGACGGTGTTGGAAATTCCCTTCTCTCCCAATTCCTTGTCAGTAGGTGAGGGCCCATTCGGCCCATTGAGGGTATTCCAGCTTTTGGAGATCCTTCCCATCAACTCCCCCCTCCTGCCTCCCCGTCATCCATATTTATTGCCACCCATTACTCCCCTGCCCCCCCTCACCCCGCACATTGTAGGGATGTAGGTGGAAAACAGAGCATCCCACGAGCCCACCCACCCGCAGGTGCGAGCCCTCAATGAACTCGGGTATCCAGAGCTGGGAAGCAGAACGTCACGTTAACCCCTCCACCTCCCTTCCACAGACTCTGTCCACATGTCCTGCCACCCAGGGAAAGGCAGCCGACACACTAAAGGGCCCATCCCACTGTCCCCTCCACCTTCCCTTTGAGACAAGGCTCGAGTGTGGAAGCACACACCTACCAGCTTAAAGACGTCAGGCTCCTGAACTTAATTAAAAATTTTAAGATTGTTAAATGTAGACATACTGGCCCTTTGGCCCACATGTCCATGCCACCCAATTTACATCCAATCTACAGCCCGGTACGTTTTGAACAGTGCGAGGAAATTCCCGGGGGAAAACCCACACAGATACGGGGAGAATGTACAGACTCCTTACAGACAGATTTGAACCCGAGTTGCTGGCGCTGAAACAGCATTGCACAAACTGCTACGCTAACCGTGCTGCCCTTGTTGTCAGAGTAACACACCACATACAACCCGGAGATTCTGTTCTCCTGCGGACGCGGTGGAATCACCTCTAATAGGTCGTGCAAAGAAAACTGAACCCAATGTACATGGACGGGTAAACAGATGAAGAAATGTTTACAAACTGACTGTGCGATACAGAGAGAGAGAGTCACTAAAGAGCCCTTATCTGAGTCCCTGATTGAGTTGGATGTTGAGGAGTCTGACGGTGGACGAGAAGCAGCTGCTCCTGCTAACTAACCTCAGCCTTTCTTCCATTGTGTATGAGGGCAGGGCGACCATGTGGCAGCTCAAGGAGACCGTCCAGCCATGCCCGGAGTGAAGGGCGACTACATGGCAGTGCGAAGAGACCAGTCCGGCCAGGCCCAGAGTCCCGCGCACAGTTCCCGCCTCCCCATTCCAGGAAGGAGGGTGGGGCAGCGAGGAGACCAGTCCGGCCAGGCCCAGAGACCCACGTGCAGTTCCTGGCTCCCTGTTCTAGGAAGGAAGGCGGGGTGACCACATGACATCGCGAGGAGACCTATCCGGCCAGGCCCGGAGGGAAGGGCGACCACGTGGAAGCTCAAGGAGACTGGTCCGGCCAGGCCCGGAGACCCACGCGCAGTTCCCACCTCCCCATTCCAGGAAGGTGGGGGAGGCTTTGGAAAGGGGGCTGGAGAGTCATCCTGGGAGTCACCAGGATGTTGCCAGAATGGGAGGGGCACAAGTCATGGGGAGAGAACAGAGAACACTACAGCACAGAATAGGCCATTCAACCCTCAATGACGTGCTGACTCATATATTCCTTTAAAAAAGTACTAAACTATCCTTGAAACCCTCTACTTTTCTTCCATCCACGTGCCTGTCTAAATGCCCCGATTGTTCCAGCCTCCACCTGGTAAGGCATCCCAGGCCCCACAACTCTCTGTGTATAAAAAAAACCAACTTCCCTTTGACATCTCCCCTAAACTTCCCTCCCTTCACTACACAGATGTCCTCTGGTGTTTGCTACTGGGACGAGGAAGGAGGGTGGGGCAACAGGGTGGCCCTGGGAAACAGATGCTGACCGTCCACCCAATCTATGCTTCTCAGAATCATGTCGATCTCTATCAAGTCTCCTCTCATCCTTCTATGCTCCAAGAAGCCCCAACTCTGCTAACCTTGCCTCACAACCTTATCCAGGCAAATTTGGATAATTTTCTCTGGAAGGGTTGGGAGCCGAGGTGAGACCCGAGAGTGGTTCATAAAATGATGAATGGCATTGAATGAATCTTTCCACCACCCCGCCCCCCCGTCCACACACCCACCCAAAGGATGGAGATTTAAGGTGAGGGGGGAAGGTTTAAAGAAGATGTTTTGTTTTAAACCCAGACAGGGGTAGGTGTCTGGAATGGGCTGCCAGGGTTAGGGGTTGAAGCAGATATGATCATGGCATTTGAGAGACTGAGATGGTTGCAGGGATATGAAGGGGCAGCAGATGCTTGGCTCAGCCGCAATGTATTGTGTGAACCAGTCAGTCTTGCCTTTAAAGCTGACAGGGTCATCCGAACTCTGTACTCTCAAAATGCTAAGCACAACCTGACCTGAAAACCTCATGTTCCAGCTCCTGTCTGATACCATAAACATGGGCCTTTCTTCAATTTAGAACTTCACCTTGAGGATCAGACCTTTCCATCATTACCTTGAAACTGATGGCATTATGATGACTAGACCCAAAGTGCTCCCCTCCACACATGTCACCCTCCTGTCTCATCCCCCATACACTTGGCCTGTACTCGCTGGAATTTAGGAGAATGAGGGGGAGATCTGATTGAAACATTGCGAATGTTGAAAGCCGTGGACAGGGTCGATGTGGGAAGGTGGTTTCCTCACGGTGGAAGTGTCCAGGATGAGAGGACACAACTTCAGGATTGAAGTGCGTCCGCTTAGAACAGAGGCGCAGAGGGATCTCTTCAGCCAGAGGGCAGTGAATCTGTGGAGTTTGTTGCCACGGGCGGTGTGGTGGCTGGATCACTGGATGTATTTAAGGCAGAGATTAGCCAGGGTTAGTGGGACTGAGTGAGAGAATGGAAAGAATAGTGGGGAAGATTCAATGGGCTGAATGGCCTATTTCTGCTCCTATGTCTCATGATCTGGTGATATATTAAGGAAACTTTTTTGAACACTTTTGACAAACTCTAACCCATTCAGCCCTTTGACAGGATGGGAGTCCCAGTTAATGTGGAAAATGAAAATCTCCCATGATGTTTCCTGCAGCTGTCTGCTTTCTCTCTACAGATTTGCTCCTCCAATTCTCACCGACTATTGCAGAGTCTATAATACAACCCCAGAGTGCAGTCGTACCTTTCCCGTTCCTCAGCTTCCCCCCACCCCCCACCATTATAGCCTCAGTAGACGAGACCTCTGGTCTGTCCTGCCAGAGCACAGCAATGATGTTATCCCCGTCGAGCAGTGCCGCTCCTCCTCCTCCCGCTCCCGGTCTATCGCATCTGAAACAACAGAAGCCCGGAACATTGAGCTGCCCCTCCTGTAATCAAGTTTCACTAATGGCCACGGTGTCACAATTCCACGTGCCAATCCATGCTCCAAGCTCATCTGCCTTTCTTACGACACTCCCTGCATTGAAAGAGACAGAACATTATTTCCACCACATTCAACCCTTTGATTCCTGACATTGCAAGCAATCCTTACATAATTGTCTCCCACCCCCACTCCATCCGCTCTGGCCCTCTAGCTCCCCTCCCCCGAAAATCTGGATTAAACCCATTGGAGCGGCATCAACAAACCTGCCTGAAAGGATCCCCATCCAGATCAGGTGCAAACCATCCAGTCGGAGCAGGTCCCACCTTCCCTGGGAGGGAGCCCAATGATCCAGAAACCTGAAGCCCTCCCTCCTGAACTGTCTTCATCCACGTTAAGCTGTTTTATCCTTCAAATTCTAACTTCACCAGTACATGGCAGGGGTAATAATCCTGGGATCACTCCCCCTGAGGTCCATCCTTCAACCTAGCGCCCAATTCCCTGATCTCTCCCTACAGGACCTCCTCGCCCTTCCTATCCACGTCATTGGTCCCTACATCTAGCTGCTCACACTCCCTCCCTCCTGAGGATGCCGTGAACTCGATCTGAGATATCTCGGACCCTGGACCCAGGGAAGCACCATCGGGATACTCGATCTCCTCCACAGAACCTCTTATCTGCTCCCCTAACTATGGAATTCCCCTATCATTATAGCCTGCCTCTTCTCCTCCCTTTCCTTCTTAGCCACAGGGCCCAACACCGTGCCAGAAACTTGATCGCTGTGGTTTGTCTCTGGTAGGTCGTTTCCCCCCACTCAACAGTGTCCAAAATGGTGTACATGTTATTGAGGGGGACGGCCATGGGATGCCCTGCACTGTCTGCCTGGTCCCTTTCTCTCTCTTGCTTTTCACCCATCTGCTCTCCTCTGGCTTCCAAAGTGTAATCGTGCCCCTGTTAATCACTCCCTCTGCCTCCCGAATGTTCAGGAGTTGATCCAGCTCCAACTCCAGTCCCTGTCAGGAGCTGGAGCTGGATGCACCTTTGTCAGATGAAGTCATCAGGGACACTGCTGGCTTCCCTGGTGACCTACATTCTACTAGAGGAGGATCCCCTGCCTGGGCTGCCATTTCCCCTCTCTGTGAAATCTATAAAGTAGCAAAAAACCTACCCTTACCTGCACCGTCTTGGTGAATATTCCTCGAGAGGCCGGTCCTAGCTCAACTCCTCCTCTGCCTCCCAAACCAAGTCCCACCTTTACACGGACTTCCTTGTATTGGCTACACCTAACCAGCCAATAGAGGGGATTGACAAACACTCAAACCTTTCCTGGTGCTTTTAAACCCACCTGTTGGCCTGGCTCCCAGTGTGGTGGGGGGGTGGGAGGGGGCAGGAGGAGGAGCACGGTCCCATAGGATAAGGGAGGGAGGGCTGACCAGTGAACAGGGGGAGAAGGAAGGCTTTGTGAATGGAGAGGAAACAGCGGTGGGGGTGGGGGTGGTGGAAGGAAACAGAGGGACGGGAAATGGAGGGAGAATGAGGTGTGGTCTTGCAAAAACCAGAGAAGATGTTAATGCCTGTAGTGAAATGGGATTCACCAGAAGTGTCCTGACTGGTCCCAACCCCGGGAGCCTGTATATAACCCTGGTTTTCTGTCTAAACCCAGAACCCCTCTGAAGCCTGTTCATGAACCCTACCTGTATTGTAAGCTAATAAAAGCATTAGTTCTTCTTCCAGTCAAGTGTGGCCTATTATCTATGCTACAGAACCATCTGGATGCGGAGGGCTCAAATGGAAAATCAGAATTTCTGTAAGGCAGACAAAGATTCACCAAAGGCCGAAATTGCCCAACCCCCCCCCCCCCCCGCTTACAGTAAGTGAAAGAGAAGCAAAAGAGAGTACCCCCCAGCGTCACCATGTCCGTGGATTCGCCTCCAGCAGCCACCCAGAGTCCAGTCCAAATTGTCAGCCACCCGAGCTCCAGATCCAAACCTCCGACAGGATCAGGAACCCTTCTGCACCTCTCAGCACCCTCTCGAATCCTGGTTCTGATACATGGTGATCCTTCAGCTGGTCTCCAGCCAGTCTCCTGCAGCCCAGTGGGAGCCTCTCGACTGCTGTCTCCAGCCTCCTGCAGCCCCACATGGGTTCCTCACCTCGAGTCGCCAACAGCCCCACCATCTTCAGCCGCTGACCCCCTCACCGCTCCGCCGCAGTGGGTCACCGTTCCCCCCCCCCACCGTGGGTCATCACCTCCGCTTCCCCTTCTCAGATGGAGGAGGGTCTCCCCATTTTCTGGTGTCCTTTGCTTCCCCCAGGGGTCTGCAACCGCTGATGGCCACTGCCCATTGCAGGTGCCGCCATCTTGGGCCTGGACCCCACGGTTGCAGGATTTTAAATATAACACCGTCGGCTCCTTTAACGAGCCACTTAAACCCTGAATGGAGCTGATGGCTGTCAGGTTGGGTGGTTGGATCCCACAGGGAAGCGCGGAGTCTCCGTTCCTCGCTCTCCGTGGATCCATGCCAGCGGCAGGGCTGCCGTTATAGCGCTGCTATTTTTTTTAAAAAGAAGTTACCACTGAGTAAATTTAAGAATGGGAAGTGTCTGATAAGGGACTGAAGGATTGGAATGTTTCACAATCGAAGCTCCAAATTAAAGCTATTTCCCTAAGCAAACATTCTCAGCTCCCAACATCTGGTGTTCCAAATGACTGAACTCTGGGTCACTGCATTGGAAAAAGCAGATCACAGATGTTACCAGCTTCCCATACTCCATATCTCGGAATAATTTCCCTTGAATCGAGGGGCCACTTTCCCCTCCCGCCCTTCTCAAAAATCTCATCCGAGGTGCCTAAGGTGTCGATTGTGTGGATGCCCGGAGGCTGTTACCCCAGGGCTGAAATGGCCAACACGGGGGGGGGGGGGGGTGTCATCTTAAGGTGCCCTGGGAGAAAGTCGAGGGGGGGGGAATGTTCTTCACACAGAGGGTGGTGGGTGCAGGAAATGAGATGCCCTCCCTACCACGTAACCCTCTAGTTTCTTCCATCAATGGGCCTGTCTAAGATCCTCCCTAATGTTCCAGCCTCCACCACCACCTGCACCCATCCACCGGCGATGCATTTAACAGACAACTCTCTGTTTAAAAAAAACTTACCCCTGTGGTCTCCCCTAAACTTCCCTCCCTTCACTTTGTACACACGTCCTCATCTTTGCCTCTCAGTATCTTGTCGACCTCTATCAAGTCTCCTCTCATCCTTCTATGCTACAAAGAGAAAAGACCCAGCTCTGCTAAACTCGCCTCATGAGACACATTCTCCAATGCAGGCAACATTCTGTGAATCTCCTTTGCCCCCTCTCCACAGCTTCCACACCCTTCCTGTCATGAGTTGACCAGAACTGAATACAATTTTCCAAGTGTGGGTCTCACCAGAAATTTGTAGAGTTGCACCTCTTGACTCTGGAACTCAATCCCCCAGCTAATGAAGCCCAGTGTCCCAATGGCCTTCTTAACCATCTTATTAGCCAACCATTAACCCTGTACTTTGTCGTCTGGTTTGTCCTTCCAAAATGCATCACCTCACGCTGATCGAGATTGAAATTCATCTGCCACTTGTTTGCCCTGTCTATATTTTGCTGTAACCTTCAACAACCTTCAGCTCCATCCACAACTCCTCCAACCCTCATGTCATCCACAAACTTACTGACCCATCCTTCCGCCTCTTCATCCAGGTCATATATAAACATCACAAAGAACAGGAGTCCCAGAGCAGATCCCTGCAACATTCCTCTAGTCACCAACCTCCAGGCAAAATATTTTAATTCCACCACTTCTCTCTGCTTTCTACAGACAAACCAATTCTGTATCCACACAGCCAAGGTTCCACTGAACCCGAGCCTCATGACTTTCTGGATGAGTCTCCCGTGGGGGATCTCATCAAATGCCTCACTAAATCCATCTACTGCCTGACTCTCAACAATTCCTTTTGTTACTTCCTCAAAAAAACTCAAATAGACTTGTGAGGCACGACTTTCCCTTCACAAAGCCATGCTGACTATCCTTGAGTAGACTGGATGTCTCCAAATGCTCATAGATCCTATCCTTAAGAATCCTCTCCATTAGTTTCCACATCCCTGACATGAGACTCGCTGGTCTGTAATTCCCAGGATTCTCCCTATTACCCTTTTAAAACAACACGACTACATTTGCTGTTCTCCAATCCTCTGGCACCTCCCCTGTAGCCAAAAAGGATTCAAAGATCATAGTTACTGCCCAAGCTATCTCTTCCCTCATTTCTCATAGCAGCCTGGGCCGCAGGAACTTACTAATCTCGGTTTTTAAAAAGATCCAACACTTCCTCTTCCTTAATCTCCACATTGTCCAGCACATAGGCCTGTTCAATTCCGACCTCACCTTGGTCAATGTCCTTTTCTCTTGTGAATACTGACACAAAGTATTCATTCAGAACCTCCCCAACCTCCTCCGCTTCCAGGCACATGTTACCTTCTTTATCCTTTAGCGGCCCCTCCTTCATTCTCGTCATCATTCTGTTCTTCGACATACACATGCCAAAGCCTTCTCATACCCACTTCGAGCTCTCCTAAGTTCTTCCTGGCTACCATGTACTTCTCATGAGCCCTTCCTGCTTCCTGCTTCCTATATCTAACAAATGCCTCCTCCTGACCACTTTCATCAGCCACGGTTCCTGTTTCCTACCATCTTTACCCTGTCCCAGTGGGACAACCTATCCTGAACCCTGCCCAAATTGTCCCTAAACTTCCTCCACGTTACTTCTGTGCTTTCTCCCTTGAACGTCTGTTTCCAATTTACTTTCACTAGCTCCTGCCTCATCCCTTCATAATTCACCCTTCCCCAATTAAACACTTTCCCAGTTGGTCGGTTTTTTATCCCTGTCGTTGGCTGTGCTAAAGCTCAGAGAGTTGTGGTCACTCTCACCAAAATGCTCCCCCACCCAGAGGTCACCACCTGACCAGGTTTGTTCCCCAGAACCAGGTCCAGTGTGGCCCCTTCCTCTTGCCGGCAGGTCCACGCACTGTGTCAGGAATCCTTCATGGATACACCTGACAAATTTAGTCTGGACCCCTCCCCCCATTCTACCCCCTTCCTCTCCCCTGTATTTATTCAGACGCCCACCTGCTATTTACTTGAGAAAGGGCTCAGTCCCGTAACATCAATAATATATCGTTACCTCCTGAGGATGCTGCGAGACCAGCTGGGTTCATCCAGCATCGCTGTGCATTTTATAACAGTGTCCCAGTGGAGGGTTCCAATGAGAAGGAAAATCTCTTCGCACCAAGCAAGAGCCGTGTGAGAGCACTTGGGTGGGTTCATTCAGAAGCCTAATGCACAAGGGTAGGCAAGGGAGGGGGAGGGGAGTAGAGGAGGGGAGGGGAGTGGAGGAGGGTGGGCGAGGGAGGGGGAGGAGGGTGGAGGGCGGGGGAGGGGATTGGAGGAGGGTGGGCGAGGGAGGGGAGGGGCAGAGGGTGACAGGGTGGAGGAGGGTGGGTGAGGGTGTAGGAAGAGGGTGGGAGGGTGAAGAAGTGGATGAGAGGGTGGGGGAGGGAGGATGGAGGAGGGGAGTGGAGGAGGATAGGAGAGGGAGGGGGTAGGGAATGGAGGAGGGTGGGGAAGGGAGGGGAGTGGAGGAGGGTGTGAGGGTGGAGGAGGGTGTGAGGGTGGAGGAGGGTGAGAGGGAGGGGGAGGAGGGTGGAAGGGGGTAGGGTGGGGAAGGGAGGTGGAGGGGAGGGGAGTGGAGGTTGAGAGGGTGGGAGGGGTTTGGAGAAGGGTGGGAGTGGAGGAGGAGGGTGGAGAGAAGATGTGGAGGAGGGTGGGGAGGTGGTGGAGGAGGGTGGGGGAGGGAGGGGGAGGGGAGTGGAGGAGGGTGGAAGGGAGTGAGGAGGGTGAGGGGATTAGAGGAAGGTGAGGAAGGGAATGGGGGGGTGGAAGGAGCTGGAGGAATGAGTGAATAAACATTTCACTGAGCAAGCGGATGCTGGTCATGAAGGAATCTGGGCCGTTACTGTTCCGGGACATGTGCTAATTACAACATAAAATGAAAACTCTTGTGTGTTCCCCTGTTTTATTGGCCTCGAAGGACACAAGAAATATGCGTCCTCTCTGTAAACATAGTGATCTGTTAAATGTCTTTTCCAGGAATGTCACAATCTGAATCCGAACCAGATCCCAATTTATTGTCATTAACATGTCACAAAATGCATTGTTTTGCAGCAGTGTTACAGGGGGCACGTATTGCTGTAAAATTACTTGTAAATAAATCCGTGCAAAAGAGAAGAAAGTGAGGCCGTGTCTGTGGTTCATTGTCCGTTCAGGAATCTGGAGGTGGAGGGGAAGAAGCTGCCTTTGTGCCGCTGGGCGCTCATCTTCAGGCTCCTGGACCTCCTTCCCAATGGTAGCAGAGTGAAGAGGGCGCGGCCTGGGTGGTGGGGGCTTCTTGAGGATTGAGGCTGCTTTCTTAAGACACCAGCTCTTGCAGATGTCCTCAATGGAGTGAAGTCTGGTGCCCATGATGTCGCAGGCCGAGTTAACAACCCTCTGGAGTTTATTCTAGTCCAGGCAGTGATGCAACCGGCCAAAATGCTCCCCACGGGACACCTGTAGAAGTTTTCAAGAGTCTTTGGTGACATTGCTGTTTGGTGAGGCCAAATTTGGAGAATTGTGTGCAGTTTTGGTTACCGAACTACAGGAAAGATATCAATAAGATAGAAAGAGTGTAGAGATTTACTAGGATGTTGTCCGGCCTTGAGGAACTGAGTTACAGGGAAAGGTTACACAGGTTTGGACTTTATTCCCCTGGACCGTAGAAGAATGAGGGGAGATTTGATTGAGGTATTTAAAATTATGAGGGGGACAAACAGAGTAAATGTTGTTCGTCTTTTTCCACTGAGGGTCAGTGAGAGACAAACTAGAGGACATGGGTTAAGGGTGAAAGGGAAAAAGTTTAGGGGGAACTTCTTCACACAGAGAGTGGCAGGGGTGTGGAATGAGCTTGACTTTAACACTTAAGGAGAATTTGGACGGGTCTATGGTAGGGAGGGGAATGGACTGGGTGTCAGTGGGACCAGGCAGATTAGCCACCCATTTCAATTCCCCGTTCCATTTCCTTGCTGAAACCATCTATGGTTTCATGCAAGGCCAGACTGAGACCATCCACAAACTGGAGGAACAACATACCACCTTACCGTTAACATCGACTCCTCTGGTTTCCATTAAACCCTCTCCCACCATCTTTGTCCCCCTGTCCCCTGGTTCTGCCTCTTTCTCTCTCTCTCCCCCCTTTTCCCTTGTCTCCTTTCACAGAGCCAAGATCAGTCTCACCTCATCATCTCCAATTGTCTGTTGATCTGGATCCCTCCCCCTTCCCATTCTCACCCCCCTTTCCCTCCACAGCCTTTATTCTGAAACCCGCCTGCTTCCTTTTTGCCCACACCTTGAGGAAAGGGCTCAGGCCCAAAATGTCGGCAACAGATCTTCACTTCCTGTGGACGCCGCGAAACCGATTGAGTTTGTCCAGCATTTCTGTGTTTTTACGACAATCACCGCGTCTGCAGACTCTTGTGTTTCACTCCGTACAGGGCGGAGGGTTCCGATGAGAAGGAAAATCCCTTCGCGTCAAGCAAGGGCAGCGTGAGAGCACAGGGTGAGGTTCATCCAGGAGCCTGATGGCTGCAGAAAAGAAACCCTGTGGGTGCACAATTTGAGCCTTCTTCTGGACAGGGATATATCTTCATCTCCTGTGGACGCTGCAAGACTGGCTGAATTCCGGTCTTTATTAGTAGAACAGTCCAGCACAGTAGATGGACTGAAGGACCTGTTTCTAGGTTGTATTGTTCTCTGGCTCGATCAAGGCCATGATGATTATATGTGCCCTCAGATCAAAGTGCGGAGAGTTCTCTGTCACTCAGTGAGAGGAATAAGAACTGGTCGTTAATGACAGATCTTGTCAGTCACAGATCTCCCTGACTCCTGGACCTCAACAATCCATCAGCAGATGGAACTCACTGAGATAAGCCACGTTGTCACATTATGGGAAGTAGCAGGAATTAGGCTGTCACGCTGATTAACGCAGGCCAACAGGTATTCTACGTGAGGGAGACAGATTATTACAGTCTGGTTTTCAATCGCTTTGGACCCTGGGGTAATGGCAACGAGCAGCCGCTAATTAAACTTGAGGTTCAGTTACTATCCTTCCCCCATTCCCGCTGGGATGCGTGGGGAGAGGGTTGGGGAGGGCGGGATGCGCGGGGACAGGGTTGGGGCGGGCATTGCCTGACCGGCAGGGCTATTGAAGGGAGGGGGTCGGGGCAAATCAGGGAGGCGGGCCGGATCTCGACAGGGGGAAAAGCTCATCACAGGTAATTCGGGAGAGAGAGAGAGAGAGAGAGAGAAGGAGGGAGGGAGGGATAAGAACAAATAGTGAGATAGAAGAAAGAGTGTGAAGCCAAAGAAAGAGAGAAGGAATGGAGAGATAAAACGAGGTGGGGCAGAGAGAGGAGAAATTGAATAAGACAGAACACGAGAAGGAATGAGGCAGTGCAGTGAGAGGAGAGATCGAATGAGACAGTGAGAGAAGAGGAAATGAGGCAGGGCAGGGAGAGGAGAGATAGAATGAGACAGGACAGTGAGAGGAGAAATGGAATGAGGCAGGGCAGGGTGAAGAGAGAGAACGAGGCAATAAGAGCAGAGATGGAATGAGGCAGAGCAGGGTGAGGAGAGATAGAATGAGGCAATGAGAGGATAGATGGAATGAGGCAGGGCAGGGAGAATAGAGAGAATGAGGCAGTGAGAGGAGAGATGGAATGAGGCAGGGCAGGGTGAGGAGAGATAGATTAAAGCAGTGAGATGAATGATGGAATGAGGCAGGGCAGAGGGAGGAGAGATAGAATGAGGCAGGGCAGTGAGAGGAGAGATAGAATGAGACAGGACAGGGAGAGGAGAGATGGAATGAGGCAGGGCAGGGAGAAGAGAGAGAATGAGGCAGTGAGAGGAGAGATAGAATGAGGCAGGGCAGTGAAAGGAGAGATAGAATGAGACAGGACAGAGAGAGGAGAGAGAATGAGGCAGTGAGAGGAGAGATGGAATGAGGCAGAGCAGGGAGAAGAGAGAGAATGAGGCAGTGAGAGGAGAGATAGAATGAGGCAGTGAGAGGAGAGATGGTATGAGGCAGGGCAGGGAGAGGAGAGATAGAATGAGACAGGACAGTGAGAGGAGAGATGGAATGAGGCAGGGCAGGATGAAGAGAGAGAATGAGGCAGTGAGAGGAGAGATGGAATGAGGCAGAGCAGGGTGAGGAGAGATAGAATGAGGCAGTGAGAGGAGAGTTCGAATGAGGCAGGTCAAGGTGAGGAGAGATAGAATGAGACAGGACAGGGAGAGGAGAGATGGAATGAGGCAGGGCAGGGAGAAGAGAGATAGAATGAGGCAGTGAGAGGAGAGATGGAATGAGGTAGAGCAGGGTGAGGAGAGATAGAATGAGGCAGTGAGAGGAGAGATGGAGTGAGGCAGGGCAATGAGAGGAGAGATAGATTGAGGCAGTGAGATAAGAGATAGAAGGAGGCAGGGCAGAGGGAGGAGAGATAGAATAAGGCAGGGCAGTGAGGGGAGAGATAGAATGAGACAGGACAGGGAGAGGAGAGATAGAATGAGGCAGGGCAGTGAGAGGAGAAATGGAATGAGGCAGGGCAGGGTGAGGAGAGATAGATTGAGGCAGTGAGAGGAGAGATGGAATGAGGCAGGGCAGGGAGAGGAGAGATAGAATGAGGCAGGGCAGTGAGAGGAGAGATAGAATGAGACAGGACAGGGTGAGGAGAGATAGAATGAGGCAGTGAGAGGAGAGATGGAATGAGTCAGGGCAAGGTCAGGAGAGATAGAATGAGGCAGTGAGAGGAGAGATGGAATGAGGCAGATCAGGGTGAGGAGAGATAGAATGAGGCAGTGAGAGGAGAGATGGAGTGAGGCAGGGCAATGAGAGGAGAGATAGATTGAGGCAGTGAGATAAGAGATAGAAGGAGGCAGGGCAGAGGGAGGAGAGATAGAATAAGGCAGGGCAGTGAGAGGAGAGATAGAATGAGACAGGACAGGGAGAGGAGAGATAGAATGAGGCAGGGCAGTGAGAGGAGAAATGGAATGAGGCAGGGCAGGGTGAGGAGAGATAGATTGAGGCAGTGAGAGGAGAGATAGAATGAGACAGGGCAGGGAGAGGAGAGATGGAATGAGGCAGTGAGAGGAGAGATAGAATGAGACAGGACAGGGAGAGGAGAGATGGAATGAGGCAGTGAGAGGAGAGATAGAATGAGACAGGGCAGGGAGAGGAGAGATGGAATGAGGCAGTGAGAGGAGAGATAGAATGAGACAGGACAGGGAGAGGAGAGATAGAATGAGGCAGTGAGAGGAGAGATGGAATGAGGCAGGGCAGTGAGAGGAGAGATGGAATGAGACAGAGCAGGGTGAGGAGTGATAGATTGAGGCAGTGAGAGGAGAGATAGAATAGGGCAGGGCAGAGAGAGGAGAGATAGAATGAGACAGGACAGGGAGAGGAGAGATAGAATGGCAGGGAGGGGAGAGATGGAATGAGGCAGGGCAGGGTGAGGAGAGATGGAATGAGGCAGAGCAGGGTGAGGAGAGAGAATAATAGGAGAGATGGAATGAGGCAGGGTAGGGTGAGGAGAGAATGAGGCAGGAAGAGGAGAGATGGAATGAGGTAGTGCATGGTTAGAAGAGATAGAATGAGGTAGTGAGAGGAGAGATGGAATGAGGCAGGGCAGGGTGAGGAGAGATAGATTGAGGCAGTGAGATGAGAGTTGGAAGGAGGCAGGGAGAGGTGAGATGGAATGAGGCAGGGCAGTGAGAGGAGAAATGGAATGAGGCAGGGCAGGGTGAGGAGAGATAGATTGAGGCAGTGAGAGGAGAGATGGAATGAGGCAGGGCAGGGAGAGGAGAGATAGAATGAGGCAGGGCAGTGAGAGGAGAGATAGAATGAGACAGGACAGGGAGAGGACAGATAGAATGAGGCAGTGAGAGGAGAGATGGAATGAGGCAGGGCAAGGTCAGGAGAGATAGAATGAGACAGGACAGGGAGAGGAGAGATGGAATGAGGCAGGGCAGGGAGAAGAGAGATAGAATGAGGCAGTGAGAGGAGAGATGGAATGAGGCAGGGCAGGGTGAGGAGAGATAGATTGAGGCAGTGAGATGAGAGTTGGAAGGAGGCAGGGAGAGGTGAGATGGAATGAGGCAGGGCAGTGAGAGGAGAGATGGAATGAGTCAGGGCAGGGTGAGGAGAGATAGATTGAGGCAGTGAGAGGAGAGATGGAATGAGGCAGGGCAGGGAGAGGAGAGATAGAATGAGGCAGGGCAGTGAGAGGAGAGATAGAATGAGACAGGACAGGGAGAGGACAGATAGAATGAGGCAGTGAGAGGAGAGATGGAATGAGGCAGGGCAGGGAGAGGAGAGATAGAATGAGGCAGGGCAGGGAGAGGAGATTTAGAATGAGGCAGAGCAGTGAGAGGAGAGATAGAATGAGACAGTACAGGGAGAGGAGAGATAGAATGACGCAGTGAGAGGAGAGATGGAATGAGGCAGGGCTGGGTGAGGAGAGATAGAATGAGGAAGTGAGAGGAGAGATGGAATGAGGCAGAGCATGATGAGGAGAGATAGAATGAGGCAGTGAGTGGAGAGATGAAATGAGGCAGGGCAGGGTGAGGAGATATAGATTGAGGCAATGAGATGAGAGTTGGAAGGAGGCAGGGAGAGGTGAGATGGAATGAGGCAGGGCAGTGAGAGGAGAGATGGAATGAGTCAGGGCAGGGTGAGGAGAGATAGATTGAGGCAGTGAGAGGAGAGATGGAATGAGGCAGGGCAGGGAGAGGAGAGATAGAATGAGGCAGGGCAGTGAGAGGAGAGAGAATGAGGCAGTGAGAGAAGCGATGGAATGAGGCAGGGTAGGGTGAGGAGAGATAGATTGAGGCAATGAGATGAGAGTTGGAAGGAGGCAGGGAGAGGTGAGATGGAATGAGGCAGGGCAGTGAGAGGAGAGATGGAATGAGTCAGGGCAGGGTGAGGAGAGATAGATTGAGGCAGTGAGAGGAGAGATGGAATGAGGCAGGGCAGGGAGAGGAGAGATAGAATGAGGCAGGGCAGTGAGAGGAGAGATAGAATGAGACAGTACAGGGAGAGGAGAGTTAGAATGACGCAGTGAGAGGAGAGATGGAATGAGGCAGGGCTGGGAGAGGAGAGATAGAATGAGGAAGTGAGAGGAGAGATGGAATGAGGCAGAGCATGATGAGGAGAGATAGAATGAGGCAGTGAGAGGAGAGATGGAATGAGGCAGAGCAGGATGAGGAGAGATAGATTGAGGCAATGAGGAGAAATGGAATGAGGTAGGGCAGGGAGAGGAGAGAGAATGAGGCAGTGAGAGAAGCGATGGAATGAGGCAGGGTAGGGTGAGGAGATAGAATGAGACATGGAAAGGAGAGATGGAATGAGGCAAAGCAGTGTGAGGAGAGATAGATTGAGGCAATGAGAGAAGAGATGGAATGAGGAAGTGTGAGGAGAGATGGAATGAGGCAGGGTAGGGTAAGGAGAGAGAATGAGGCAGGGAGAGGAGAGATGGAATGAGGAAGTGTGAGGAGAGATGGAATTAGGCAGGGCAGGGAGAAGGGGCCTTTAACGTCGTCGTCGCTCGTCATCTATTTGTTATTTATATGTTTAACGGTGGGTGTCTTGGTCAGCCCAATGGTGATACTGCATTGCCACCGAATCCCGCATTGTCTGTCAAGAGTTTGTACGTTCTCCCCGTGTCTGCGCGTGTTTTCCCTGGGGACTCTGATTTCCTCCCAATGTTCAAAATGAACTGGGGTTGTAGGTTAATTGGGCAGCACTGGCTCGTGGGCCGGAAGGGCCTATTACCGTGTTGTGTGTCTAAATTAATTTAATGCAAACTGTTGTCTTTTTATTTACAAGCTACAACAGATAAAAACTGTGGTGGAATGTACATTGCATTTTTCCATCCCCGTGACACCTTCTCGTTACTCCCCCGTTCCCCATTATCCCCCTGTGACACCTTGTCGTTCCCTCCATACCCTGTTACCCCATGACACCTTGTCGTTCCTCCCATACCCCGTTACCCCCGTGACACCTTGTTGTTACCACCCCTGTGACACCTTGTCGTTCCCCCTCTCCCCCGTTACCCCCTGTGACACCATGTCACTCCCCCGCATTCCCTGTAACCATCCCATGACACCTTGTTGTTCCGCCATTCCCACCCCTGTGACACCTTGTCATTCCCCTCGTTCCCCGTTACCACCCCCGTGACACCTTATAGTCCCTCCCCCCCATCCTTGTACCCCATTGCTACCCCTGTGGTGAGAGAAGAACACCAGATTGGATGTGCGACAATCGTTCCCCACCCCCCAGACCACCCACGGGGGCACCTTCACGACCGTCTCCGATAGTTCCTGAGGTATGGCCTGGCTACCTGCCAGGTACCGCAACGTGTGTCTGACACCACACACGTTGAGAGCTGCTATTGGAGTCTCCAGTGAGCCCCCAAGCCCACCGCTCAGTTGATCTGCAGCACTAAGAGTGGGATCGCACTGTAAATGACAATAAGCTAATTAGCGATCCTGTGAGCCTCTCCAAGCGGGCACACGTACCCAGGGCTCTGCTCTTGCGTCAGACATGTGTGGCCTGGAATTTAAATCTTCACAGATTTATTTAATTTAAAATCCCCACCTGGGATTCGAAATCACGTCATAGCGTCAATGGCCCAGAAATATGACTGGTAGCTGAACGAGTAAACTCCCCGAATAATTTCTGAATGTGCTTGTAAACACCAGGGAGTCATTGGAGTTAAGTGGAAAGAGGTGCCTCAAAGGGGAGGGAATTCGGTAAATGAGGGTGAAATTCAAATAACCGAGGATGCCCAGTGTGGTCTGAGACGGCCCCTGTCCAACCGAACGAAACTGCGTTCTCCGGTCCTCGGGGCAATACACGCAGACACACACTCAGACATAACACACGTCCAAACAAGCAGTACACACGCAGGACAAGTATTTCATCTCTACAAATAAATCAATAAATGTCATTTCGTGAAAAAGAGGGTCATTGTGGGCATTTCCTTTGGTCGTTCAGCGTCCTCGCTGCCCGTGGGAAGAAGCTGTTCCTCAGCCTGGTGGTGCTGGCTCTGATCCTCCTGCAACTCTTCCCCGATGGAAGATGCTGTGGGCGATTTTCCCCACCCTCCTCAGGCAATGATCCCGGTGGATCACATTCAGCTCCCCACCCCCTTCGTTCTCCATTCACAGAGCCCCCACATCCTATTTGCTGGTGTGCCCTCCCATATCCGCCTGTGGGACCGTGCTCCTCCCCCCCTCACCACTTTGTTCGGGCGCCTGTCCACATTTTGCTCCTTCCTTGATGAAGGCCCCCAAGCCCGAATCGTCGGGTCTGAACTTTGACCTTTGCTGTATCGAGGACCCTCTTTGACCTGATGAATTTCCCCATCGTCGGGTTTTGACTTCTACCGCCCCCTTTCTTGTCTCTGGCACCCCTACCCCCTCCTGTCCGCCAACACTCTCTGGCTGACCAATCTCTCGCTGGCCCCTGTCTACGCCCTCCCAGTCCATCCACATATCACCAGGGAAAACTGTCTCGCCCATGGAGTCCATTTGATCCATCAAGTCCAGGCCAAACCAATCGGAGCCAACCCCTGCTCTTTCTGATCGTTTCTGTATTTTCCCGCTCTCTGTGCAAAGCCCATAGCCATTTGCACGTTCTCGATCCGCCCACCAATCATGGAGCATCCCTCAATCTATCCCCAACTGTACTGGACATCTCATGACAGGACAACCCACCCCCATGGATGTGGAATAGCACAGAAGTAGATCTCATCACAGCCATGAAGATCATCTTGCCAGAGGGTCAACTTGCCCCCATCATCTATACCTGTCTGCGTTTGTTCCAACATCCATCTAAACCCGTCCTATCCCTGGATCTGTCCAAACATCCCACCCACACTGGTCCCACCTGCCCATAATCCATGCTAGTGAAACATAGACGTCTGCAGACGCTGTGACCCAGCCGGTCTCGCAGCATCCACAGGAGGTAACGATATATCACCAATGTTTTGGGCCTGAGCCCTTCCTCAAGGAATCTTTGCTTACATCTTGAGGAAGAGCTCAGGCCCGAAACATCCGTGATATATCGTTACCTCCTCTGGACGCTGCGAGACCGGCTGAGTTCTGAGTTCCTCCAGCGTTTCGGAGTGTTTTTACAATCCCACCAAACCCATCTTATCCATGGATCCATCCAATTTTTTTTCTTAAACGTTCCAATAGTCCCTGTCTCAGCCACCCCCTCTGGGAGCCCATTTCACACATCCACCCACCCTCTGTGTAAAAACATTCCCCCTCAGGTTCATGTTAAACCCCCCACCTTAAACCCGTGTCCTCTGGTAACCGATTCCTCTGCTCTGTGTAAGGCTCTCCACATTCACCCTATCTGTTCCTCCCGTGATTCTGTCCACGTCTGTGAGATCACCCCTCATCCTTCTGTGCCCCAGCCTGCACCACCCCCCCCCACCCCCGCCCCCCCCCCCCCCACCGAGTCCTGGCAACATCCTCGTCAGCTCTCCAGCTCGACAACACCTTTCCTGCAGCGTGGTGACCAAACCGGAACACAATCCCCCAGATGGGGCCTCGCCAACGTCTTGTTCAAATGCGACCGCTCTGAGCTGATATCTCACACCGCTGGAGATGGTCCACTGAATCTCCCACGGAGCTCTGTCCTAATCCCAGCTGTTGTCCGACTGCTGATGTTCCTCTGGGTCAGTTCAACTGCAACTCTGACAACTCCCACGTTGTCAGGCCCACCCTCTGCACTCCCGCCAGCCACATACAGCGAGCGGCTCTACCCACACCCAGGACACTCTGCATTTGCGTTGCACCAGTTTTCTCCATGCAAGCTCCGGAAATGTGGGTTCATATACACAACACAGGCACTGAGAGTGTGTGTGTATGTGTGCATTAGTATGCACGTAAGCGTGTGTGTGTCACATAATAAATTTAGAATGTAACATACATTGAATTCTTTAACTTTGTCCACTGTCAGGCAGAGTCACCGCTTTGTCCAGTGCCCCTCACAGAAACCCCCAGCCCCTGGAGATCCTCGCCGATCTCCCCTCAAAATACTGACCAGGTCGAGATCAGACAATCTCATGCGTATTCAGGCAAATTGTTGGTGTGTGTGACAGAACATATGAGGGAGATTTAGTGTGTGTGTGTGTGTGTGTGTGTGTAGGAGCATGAGGAAGAGTTAGTGTGATATGTGAGAGTGTTAGTGTATGCGTCTGTGTACCAGAGCGTGTGTGCATTTGCGGGAGAGTTAATGTGTATGTGTGAGTTCGTTTGCCTGTGAGACAGTGCACAGGTGTGCGAGAGGAAGTGAGGGGGGAAGAGTGCGAGTGTGCCCACAATGTTGTGCTCTCCCTTCCTCACCCCTCTACCTCCCCCCATACTGTCCCCACTTCCTCTCCCCCCTACTGCCTAATTTCCTCCCCACCCAGCGAGAGGGGCTGGGACCCATTACCTCCTTAAATCTTTACTCCCACATCCGTATCCCCCAGCCCGAGGCCTGAAGCAAGGAGCGTCCATGGTTAACCGAATGGTGTGGCAGTCAGCCCAACGCTGTTCCAACGCCAGCGATTGGGACCGGGGTTCGAATCCCATGATGTCTGTGAGGAGTCTGGATGCTTTCCCTGTGTCTACGTGGGTTTTCCCTGGGGGCTCCGGTTTCCTCCCACCGTTCGAAACATACCGGTTCATTGGGCGACATAGGGGTACTGTAATTTTAAAATTATAAGAGTGCAGAATACAGACCCTTCTGTCCTCGATGTTGTGCTGACCCATATCTACCTAACAAATAAAAATGGAACGCTTCCAACCCTGTAATTTTTCTTCCATCCATGAGCCTGTCTACAAGTCTCTTAAATGCCCCTAATGTTCCAGCCTCCACCACCACCCCTGGCAAGGCATTCCAGGCCCCCAAATCTTACATGTAAAAATCTTACCCCTAATGTCTCCCCTAAACTTCCCTCCCTTCACTCTGTACAGACGATCCCTGGTGTTTGCTGAGTCCCCCGGAAAACAGGCGCTGGCCGATCTACGCCTCTCAGAATTTTGTCGATCTCTACCAATGAGATGAAATCCTTGGACATGCGGGGATGAAATGTAAAACCAGGCAGACAGGAGTTAAAATACTTTCAGAAGTTTAATACAGAGGGGCATCTCTGGCACCCCGGTGTTTGTGGAGGGATGTCATTGCCAAACCCCATACACACCAGGGGTGTCAGTAAGACCATCTCAGGTGGCCGGGGCTCCCTGACACAGAGGTACACACCAGGCACAGAGGGCACAGGGTCCCACGGCCACCCCAATAGCCCCTGAGAGGCTTGCTCCATCATCGGTGGCCATTCAGCCCTCCCTTTAACCCCTATCCCTTCCCCTCTGCCTTCCAAACAATGCTGAGAGTGGGGGGAAAGGGCCCAATCAGCGGCTGACCCAATTGACCAATTGCAGAGGGGGCTGCGACTCTAATTCACCCCTCCCCTACTCCCGACCAGGAGGGGGGTCAGGACACCCGACTATCACCACCCCTGGGTGCCTTTGGGTCAATGGGCCCTGGATTTAGGGGTTTGGAAAAGGGGGGGAATTTTTTGATTTCCCCTTTCACCTCAAAACCCCGATAAGCTGTGTTGGCCCCTCTCCTCCCTCCCGCTTGCCAGCACCCCTCCCCTTTCTTTCCCTTGACCCCCTCCATCTCCCTCACTGGATAGCCAGGTTAGTCAAAAAAAAGTGGGGTGGGAGAGGCAGAGAGAGAGTGAGAAAAAGAGGGGGAGAGGGAAAGGGGGAGAGAGAGAGGGGGAAGGGTAGAGGGAGGAATGGAGAGTGGGGGAGGGAGAGAGGGGAAGGGGAGGGAGGGGGGAGGGAAGAAAAGGAGTGGGAGGGGGGGAAAAGGGGAGGGAGAAAGGGGGAAGGGGAGGGAAAAAGGGGGAAGGGGAGGGAGAGGGGAGAGTGGGAGGGGAGGGGAAAGAGAGAGAGGAGCTTAGCCTCATGCATGGATCGATCCATGAGGAGCCCCTGAACACATCCAACCCTTACCAGCTGGACTTAAAACATTACTTATTATACAAGAAAAAAAGTCTCTTCAAAAGAGAATTAAATGTAGAAAACCTGGCACCCAGTTAAAATTGGTCATTAACGATTATATTAACATTGTTTTTTCCCACATGGGGGAATCCAGGCTATCGCCCAATCCCAGTGAAGTAAATCCATTCATCTTCAATATGAAGACGTTAGGCCCAAATAGTATCTCCGTCCTGCACAGAGTTTGGCTCGTTCCGGTGTCCCTGACTTGACAAGGCCAAAGCCTCACCATCTCTCTATATCACCATGGGACCCCCGACTGTGCTCTGTAAGAGCAGGATTGTAAAAGTGCAAAGGACCGAGCGTAAGAACACAATTGAGAGTTCTGGAAGCCCCTCCCCAATCCCTCCTTCCCCTCAGCAGCCCAAGGAATGGTGGAGTGGGGAAGGCGAGGATGAGCTGGGTCCCAGGAGGGGGCTCATGGCCCAAAGGTCCATTTCCACTCCCCCCTCCCCTCCGTCAGATGAGGGCGGAGGATGGCAGCTTGGCTTGTGCCGACATTTCCTGGATGCTGGAGAGGATCTTCTTCTGGTGGCCAGCAAGAGTCACCCCAATCCGGAGTAGGTCCCTGAGGGGGAATCAAACCAGTGTCAGAGGCAGAGCGTCTCCCCTCTCCTCAACTCTCTCCCCTCCAATCCTCCCACTCCTCCTTCATTCTAATCCTCCCTCAATCTCCCCCCCTTCTTTACTTCCACCTCTTTCCCTCTCCCCCACAATGGTCCCCCCGTTCCACAGAAACTGATGATGAACGCAATCCACTGGGGGTTCTTGGTGGGTCGAGCTGCACCCGTGGGAGAGAGGGGACAGCCAGCGATGGGGTGGGGGAGTCAGAACCTTCACAGTCAAACCTCCCCATGTCTCTATCATCCTCCCATTCCTTCTGGGCCCATGTCCAAACTCTGCCCTCATTAGACCGGCCGTGTCTCCCGGGGCAAAACTCTTCTCCAGGATGTTGGAGAAGAGGATGGGAAGGGAGGGGTGAGGCCTGGTCCCCAGCAGGTTCAGGATGGCATAACTAGATGGATGAGTCACAGAGAGTGGGAGGGTGATTTTAATTTTTTTAAAATTTAGACACACAGCACTGTTACAGGCCATTTTGGCCCGTGAGTCCGTGCCGCCCAATTTACACCCTATTAACCTACTACCCCTGGTAGTTTTTTTGAAGGGTGGAAGGAAACAGGAGCCCCTGGAGAAAACCCACGCATACACGGGGAGATCGTACAGACAGCGCAGGATTCAAACCCAAGTCCGGTCCCAATCACTGGCATGTAAAGGTGTTGGGCGAACCGCTACACAAACCCTGCCGCTGCAGATTGAGAGGAGGTTGCCTGA
Source organism: Narcine bancroftii (assembly GCF_036971445.1). Taxonomy (NCBI): domain Eukaryota; kingdom Metazoa; phylum Chordata; class Chondrichthyes; order Torpediniformes; family Narcinidae; genus Narcine; species Narcine bancroftii. The sequence continues at coordinate 193,106,343 of NC_091470.1, read as the reverse complement.
ATTGGAAAATGTCTTGTGAGACAAGGTTGGCAGAGCTGGGGACATTTTCTGTGGAGCAAAGAAGGACTAGAGAAGACAATAGTTTCAATCCTAAAACTCGTTAGACTCGGTTATTTCTTCATATATCTGGCAGGGAAAACAAAAATAAAAACTAAAAGGAATGGGGGTTACCCAAATTTTCAATTTTATTGTTGATCGATTAATACACGTAATTTACTCTCATTATTGATTTTGATAAAATTAGTGAATCACCTTCTCGGGTAGAAATGTAGCTGATGTTTTCTAAAAATTCCTCCATGTTGGCAATTTACCCTTTTCCTTTTCTAAATTGACACATAATCGGGTAATGAGAAATAGGCAGAGAATATGGGCTCAATTTAGAAAATGCTTTGGTGACAACAGTTTCTCTCTTGTCTCTTGCTACACAATCATCTTCTTCAGCCGTCTGTGAGAGTCGCAGGATTTAGGGAATGGGACAGATCAGGAATCAAATGTTATAAAGATCTTTTTTTTTCGCGATAACTTTGCCTCTTTTGAACAGCTAAATTTAATCTTTCTTATCGACATTTCTTTAGATATTTACAAGTTAGACATTTTGTTCAGTCTGATTTTCCTCGAATTTCAAATTTTGATGTATTTTTAAATTTACGGTTCGTTCATGGAAACAGGCCATTTCGGCCCTTCTAGTCCATACTAAGTCCTCTCCTCTCGTCCCACCTACCTGCACCCTGCCATAACCCTCTATTCCTCTCCCATCCATATCCTTAAATGACAAAATGGACCCTGCCACCACTACCTCTCCTGGAAGCTCATTCCACACACTCACCACTCTCTGAGTAAAGAAGTTCCCCCTCAAATTACTCTAAACTTTTTCCCCTTAACTCTTAACTCATGGCCTCTTGTTTCAATCTCTCCCACTCTCAATGGACCTAATTTGCTCATTCTTTCTTACATTTATAACGACTGACTGATTTAAGATCAGCCTCCAAGGTTGGCATTAAGAGCGACTGAGAATGAGATTTTCAGACGAAGATTGGATCTCCACTCTCACTTATATGACTCCTCATTTTGTCAAGGTGGTGCACAGAACTCATATGTTCAAACTTAAATGATCTTGTTTTTATGCAGATGTTGATCCACTTTGTGAGAAATGTAAATTAGAAGCTTCACTGATTCATATGTTTCGGGTGTGTGCCAATGTTGGAAGATTTTGGGAAAATATTTTCCAAATGTAACAATTTTTAAGATCAAAATAGACCCCTGCTCTTTAATTGCCTTTTTGGTTTTTCTCGCGAACCGGATCTACCTCTTTCCAGATCCCGGAGAAATGTTGATGAACAGACGAGCAATTTTAATAAAATGGAAAGATGGCTCTTCACCTACCCATACACAGGGGTTAGAAATCCGGAGCTTCTCAACCTTCTCTTCCCACTTTAAGTAATCCCTATGCTATGTGATTAGTAAGGGATTGCTTAAGGTGGGATGTGAATGGGAAGGGAAGGTTGAGAACTACTGCTCTAGACCCAATTGTTACTGAAAATTTCTCATTTCCTTTGGAGCTCTGAAACCATGCACATAACGAGCCAATGAAGGACGATTAAAACAGTGGCTTCAAACTTTTTCTTCACATAGGCAATCCCTTACTAATCACAGAGTAATGATGGCCTAGGGATTACTTAAAGTGGGGATGTGAGTGGAAAGAAAAAGGTTGAGAACCACTGGGTTACATGATGTAATGTCCTATTTAAGCTTGGAGAATATTAGATACAACATGATAGACAGAAAGTTTCAATTTGAAGAGATGTGGGGTCTGTTCATAGATTATTATCATTATTGGAAGATTTAAGAAGTTTGGATGCTCTGGAGATTCTCTGTCCTGTGTCTGAAGTTTGCTATTCGATCCTCATTACATCCTTTTCTACAAGGTAACCTTGATTAGAAAAAGGGGGGTCGATTAGATCTAGTGTTAGGGATTTTTTTAGATTAACTTGTTAAATATGGGTTTAATTATGGTTGACAGAGCAGATAGTTAAATTAGGCAGAATTTTAAGGGATTGTCCAATGTAGTTTTATATGTACAGTGCCTGTTTCCCAGGACAGGAATAGCAAACACCAGAGGACGTGTGTACAAAGTGAAGGGAGGGAAGTTTAGGGGAGATGTCAGGGTTACGTTTTTTTAAACACAGAGAGTTGTGGGGACCTGGAATGCCTCACCAGGGTGGTGGTGGAGGCTGAAACACTGGGGGCATTTAAGAGACTCAGGCTTATGAATGGAAGGAAAATAGAGGGTAACGAGGTGGGGGGGGTTAGTATTTGTTGGAGGTGTATGTGGGCCAGCTGTGGACCACATTGAGGGCTCTGTATTCTAAGCCTGGAATGGGAGGGGGTGAGAGGTTGGATGAAGAAGGATTCTTCCCCATGCCCAGTTGCGAGTTCCCCCACTGTGAGCTCCAGCCACCTACACCCCCCGCCGAGCCCCCACATACGAAGGGGTGACATACTCTGCTGACACTTGAGCGATGAGGTCGAAGGCCGTGAAGCCGGCGTTGATGAAGTTCTCCTCGTACCGGCCCATCTTTATGGCTTGCAGCCACTCGCTTACAGTGTGGAAGGCCGGGGAGTGCGGCCGCGCGCGGTCAAGTAATGGCTGGGATGGCCTGCGGGGAGACAGGAACGCTTGGTTACTTGATGGCCCAGTGGACTCCCTCCCCTCCCCTCTCTCCCCAACAGTTCATCCAACCCAGCCCATCCAGAGGAAACCCGGAGTAGACCCATGCAGGTCGCAGGGAGATGGCAAGGTCTCATTACCGGAGGGCCTGGAAGACTCAGGGGAAGAGAGGGATGAATCAGAGAGGAAATGAAAAGAAGGAGGGGGTGATGAGATGGGGAGAGAGAGAGAGAGATAGAAAGGGGGTAAAGGAGGGAGGAGATAAAAGAGGGGGAGAGGGAGAGAGCAGGGGGGAGAGACAGACAGACAGCGAGAGCAGGGTTGACTGCGAGCCAGGTCCCCCTTTGCCCCTTAGGAGGGTGGGAGATGGAAGTGGGGGGGGGCAGGCAGAGAAGAGATCACTCACAGTCCAGACTCCCGGGTCATGATCTTCAGGCTGGCTGGGTTGCGAATCAGCCTGTCCAAGGAGCTGACGATGTGTACGAAGCGTGGCCTGGATCCCCTATCCTTCTGCCAGCAATCCAGCATCAGCTGGTGCAGGGAGCTGGGGCAGCCGGTGGGTGGAGGCAGGCGGTAATCCTGCTCAATGGCGTTGATCACCTGGGGGTACAGGGAGGGGGTCGAAGATCAGGCCCAGCTTGTCGTCCGCTCAATTCCATGGGGTACAGGGAGGGAGTGAAGATCAGACCCAGCCTGTCGCCCGTGCAGTTCCACAGGGCATCTGTGTCTCTGTGCTGAGGGTCTGGGGTTTTACTGTTCATATGGTATGTGGGTGGGGGGTGGGGTGTGTGTGTGCGCGCATGCATGTGTGTGTGAGCGCATGTGTATGTGAGAGAGGGGTTAAGAGAGAGAAAGAGGGGGAAGAGAGAGAGAAGGGACTAGGGGGAGATTGGGAGAATGAAAGAGGGGAGAAAGGGGCAGAAGAGAGAGGGAGGAAGGGGGAAAGTGGAAGAGATGGGAGAGAAACAAAGTGGAGAGGGAGGAGAGATAAGGGGGAGAGATGGGGAAACACAAGGGAAGAAAGACGGGGAGAGACAAGGGAAGAGACGGGGAGAAACAGGAGTAGGGGGAGTGCACGAGTGAATGTGAGTGTGGGTGAGTGTTTGAAGTTTACGTTCTCCCGGTGTGAGTTCCCCATCCGAGCGCAGTCTTCCCCGCACCATCCGAAAGGCCCATGCAACATACCGAAGGTGATCAGGGAAATGGGGGATTTGAGAGGATCAGTAGAGGGATAGTCAGCATGGGTTTGGAGGGTGTGAGGGCTTGCCTCAGTGTTGGACAGATCCGAGATTGTCCGGGCAGCCACCAGCGTGTACAGGGATGAATCTGGCGGCATGGGAACACTCACATCCTGGTTGGACATGTCCCAGTACGGCCTCTCGCCAAACGACATCACCTCCCACATGACAATGCCATAACTCCACACGTCGCTGGCTGTGGTGAACTTGCGGTAGGCAATGGCTTCTGGGGACGTCCACCGGATTGGGATCTTCCCACCCTGCGGGTAGGAGGACAGGGGTCAGTCCGGGTCAGGGGGGGCCGGGACAGAGAGGGGGGAGAGAGGGCAGCTGGCTAGGGGTCAGTCCAGATTAGGGGAAGGTACTGGGGGGGGGGAGCAGGAGGGCAGGGTAGTGGGAGAGGAGGAGAAGGGAGAGATGGAGGGGACGTGTGAGGGATGAGGAGGGGAGATGGGGGGAGGGGAGACAGGGAAGGGATGGCAAGGAGGGAGGAAGGGTAGACGTTGGGTGAAGGGGACGAGGAGGAGAGGAGATGGGGGACAGGGAAGGGGAGGAGGGGAGGAGGGAGGGGAGACGGGTAGACAGTGGGTGAGGGGGATGGCAAGGAGATGGGGGGAGGATGATGAGATGGGCAAGGGAGGTAGGGGGCGCAGGAGGTGAATCCAGGCAGAGGGAGGAGTGGAGATTGTGGGAGGGGGCAGCAGGGCTGGGAAGGGGAAACGGGGGGAGGGGAAGGTTTCAGGAGGGGAAGACTGGTTTCTGGTGGAGGGGGGGGTTTCGGATGGACGGGGTTTTCGATGGGGGGTGAGGTTGCGGACTTGGGGAGAGGTTGCGGACTGGGGGAGAGGTTGCGGACTGGCGGAGAGGTTGTGGACTGGGGGAGAGGTTGCGGACTGGGGGAGAGGTTGCGGACTGGGGGAGGTTGCGGACGGTGGAGGTTGTCGATGGGGGGAGGTTGCGGACGGGGGAGGTTGCGGACGGGGGAGGTTGCGGACGGGGGAGGTTGCGGACGGGGGGACGTTGCGGACGGGGGAGGTTGCGGACGGGGGAGGTTGCGGACGGGGGAGGTTGCGGACGGGGAGGTTGCGGACGGGGGAGGTTGCGGACGGGGGAGGTTGCGGAGGGGGAGGTTGCGGACGGGGGAGGTTGCGGACGGGGGGAGGTTGCGGACGGGGGGAGGTTGCGGACGGGGGAGGTTGCGGACGGGGGGAGGTTGCGGATGGAGGGAGGTTGCGGACGGGCGGAGGTTGCGGACGGGCGGAGGTTGCGGACGGGCGGAGGTTGCGGACGGGGGGAGGTTGCGGACGGGGGGAGATTGCGGACGGGGGGAGATTGCGGACGGGGGAGATTGCGGACGGGGGAGGTTGCGGACGGGGGGAGGTTGCGGACGGGGCCTCACCAAGGAGCTGGTGTAGGTGGGTCCGATGAGTTA